>NW_024583333.1:26394-32514 GCF_018398535.1 Haplochromis burtoni
AGTTTCTAACTCTTTGCTCTGCAGCACAGACACCCCCAATATTGCAAACCAACCAAAAATAATTATTATCCTGTTTTGTTTTTTAAACCCTTTTTACAGTATGGCAAAAAAACAAAACTTCAGCTTCAACTTCTTCTCTGCAGTCCTCTCTATCTTATGTTTTTCTCTATATTGTTTATTGCATATTAAGGTTCCTGTTTACTCTCCATAGAAATTAGAGAAAGGGTACATTTGCAATAGCAAGATACCCTATGATCCAAACTGCACAGACAAAATTTGTGTTTGCTTATATTTGTTGAGCTTACTTAAAATTTCATGACACCTAAACAAAATAACTCCATTGACTCCCATTTCTCTTCAGCAATACTGCTAAACGCCTTGTGTTGACTTAATTCTCACCATGGCCACATAGCCATGATGGGACGGACAAAAGGGTTGTTTCTGAGGGTGTACACGGGCCTGTGGGATGGCTTTACTTTCTTGTTTTTAAGGAGTATCTCCAAACCTTCCACCACAAACAATTCCAGACTGGCAACAAGAAAGAATTAACCAACACTTTAATGAATTTATCTCGTACAAATTTAATTTAATAAACTTCTTAACCAAACGTATTTAATAGTGTTCCTGATTATTCCCATCCAATTTAAAATATTCTAAGGCCATTTCAAAACAACTATTCCTAACTGTCAAAAAGGAATATTTTAAAGTTAGAGAGAGAGTGCCTCCCAAATCCAATCTTGGAGCTGGTTTTATGCTTCCACTGAGGAGGAGTCTGAAAACTGAAGATCCTGCCTCCCATTCTCCTTTTAAAAATCTTGCACTCTGCAATAATGTCTCCTCACAAACCTGCAGGTACATAAAAGGGCTTCCTCTCACTGGAGAGTTCTGTGACCTGATCACAAATGAACTACTTGTAGCTGAATGCATCCACTTTGTGATATTACCACTCCCAGATATCATGAAACATAGAGAAGAGATACAATTTCTTAAGTAGACTTGTTTATTACGATCACAATACCACCCTTTCTAGAATTCACGAGCTTTTCAGAATGACCCATTCAAACATTTTAAACTGAGTAGCCTTGCAGGTTGAGTCCTGTCAGCCACACTCCCCCTGAGATTGGTGCATTAGTTTAATTAACTGGGTCAGTTTTAGTGGCCTAAAAGTAGGTCTCAAAGGAATACCACCTACAAATACACCAATACAGATGTACACATCCAGTCACATTGTTTACTTAAAATCATCCAATGTCAAGCCACACCATATCATTCTTTCTATATCTATCCCTACTCGCCCAGACTAAACTCTAAAATCCCTTCATTACATTTTTATGCTATTCTTTACATAAAATTCGATGATATTTCCGTCCTTCTAATGGAGAGTTTTGTAAACCAATCACAAGTAAGCACTGAAATCTAGCTGTTGCTACAGAAAAGTGCTTTAGCCAAAGACCTTAATAAATGTATCTGACCAGCAGGTGTTCATCAACATATAGCTATGGTTACAAAGGATCATCTATCAAACATAGGCTTCAGTGTAAACTTTCTGTTGTTAAAAATAACGGCGCGTTCTTGATCTTTTTTCCTTTTTTCTCCGTTTTTCATTTTTGATTTGTGGTCTTCTTTGCTGTTAATCATTTTTGTCACATACTAAAAAATAAACATTTTCAAACCCTGAATTTCCTCCACAGATATTTCTCCATGTCCAACAACAACTCCAGGTATGTGAACAATTCTTGCTTTCCTTGTTCCTTCTTTAAAGTATTGTTTTGCAGTAAATATCATTACAAAATTTGTAGTCACTGTATTTACTAACCTAAAGTCTTTCAACAATGTCATTTGTGTTAATATTATAACACAATTATTTATTATAATAATTACTTATAATTATACATTATTATAAATTAATTAACACTAATTGTTAATAATTTATAGTTCAAATATAATAAACTCCTTTTATCCAAAGTATATGGTGATAATATATAACCACGGCACATTAAGTGTTCTGCTTCATGTCCTTAAAACAAACACTTGATATTAAAGACATAATATGTACGTTGCAAGGGTAATTTAAATTAGATTCTGTGGCTGCATTTAAAAATATTAATCTACAACACAAAAAAGTATGCTGAAATCTAAACTGCTGCTTTTTTTCCCCCTGTTTTATAGCCATAACACCATCAACACCAGAAACTACAGCAACAAACGGTATGGTGTTTGAAATGTAAAGTGAAGAATGAATGTTTGTATGTGAGCTCCAGATTATCACTTGCACTGTAAAATCTAAAACATGAATCACTTTTGTTGTACCAACACAGCTATTTATATGGCTGCATTTAGAAAAGAGAAGGTTGAAATATAAGAAAAGTGTGCTGAAATCTGAACTGCTGCTTATTTCTGTTTTCACAGTCACAACACCAGTAATAACAATGCCTACTACAACATATGGTATGATGTATGAAATGTAAAGTATAAATGTTTTTGTTAGAGCTCCTGATCATCACTTGCAATTTAAATTCTGAAAAACTGCATGACTGTTGTTGTAACTACATCCGTATTTAAATGATCTGCAACTACACCCTATTTATGTGATTTTGTTAATAACTTTAATCTCTGTTAATACTTTATATATTCATATGCAGTCCCAATCAAAAGGTTAAGACCACCTGCAAAAAGTCAAAAAATCATATTTTGCATGGATGGATATTAACAAGGATCCAAGTGGAGATTCAAAATGCAACAAGACAGAATGGGAGTGTTGTGGATGTTTTCATTTAATAAAGCCTGGACACAAACAGCGAGCGGTCGCTGGACAGAAACAAAAACACAGGCCTGGGGACTCGAACCCCAGGATTTTCCCTCTGGAGACTCGAACTCCTTTATAAGAATAAGATAAATCATTTTTTGAGCATGCAATTTATTGAAAAAAAACTGAAACGGGCTGTTTTACTGCTGGATTCATTGTCATTTTCTGTCAGGTAGTCACACTGTAATTCCGATGGCCAAAGACAAAAAAGGTTTCTTTTGTTTAACGTAGTCGGGTTGTTTAACTGCATAAGCAGGATCTCTCACAGCGCACCATCACTGCTGAGGTGGGCTGTAGTAAGACAGTCATTTGAAATTTCTTAAATGATCCTGAGGGTTATGGAACAAAAATTTGAAAGCTGTTTTGGCTGTCGCCATTACATATTCAGTTTACCATTCTGCTATCCCTGAGTATCTATGGCCGGACACTAAAACTATTCTGTGTTCTGTCCCCTTCATATCTTCTCTGTCTTTTGTTTTCAGCTATGCTCATCATTTTAAGTGGATCTGGATCAACTCCGATGTTCTTGTAGAGTTGACGTTTTTTTTAGGAATTGCTACCTGATGTGGTCAAAGCATTTGTTCCTTTAAGCATGCGATCCAGGTTTTAACCATGAGTTGTTGTCATGAACTCTGTGTAGTGACTGAACAAATTAGATTGTGGATATTAGCAGAAATAAGCTTATTATTTTAGTGTGTCAGTAGAGTCTCTCTTTTAGCAAAATAGTGAGCATTTTGGAAATTACTCACCAAGCTCTACTTGGTGTAGAGCTGCTGCAAGTTCTTAAATCAACTGCAACAGGACTATATTATTATTATTATTATTATTATTATTATTATTATTATTATTATTAAGCAAGTAAATCTGAGCTGTCCACTTTGTACTTATTCTTACAAAAGATTTTTAGATATCTTCAAGACTTTTTAATATTCAATACTCTGACATTCTCACTATTTTAAAAAATAGTTTAAAATTTTTTTTTCTTTCAACCAGCATTTCCTAATTATACATTGTATGCTTGACGTGGGTCATCAATATGGATACATCATCCTAAATTTCATTTATTTGATCAGTCTTCAATGCCATAATTCTTTCTTGTGACTCATTTTTAAGGTGGTTCACTTACATTGAATAAACACTTGACATCTGAATTATGTATAATCCAAAAAACAGGGATATGATAACTTCCATCACTTAAAATTAATCCACTTGTTATTGAAAAATGAGCATTTGGAAAAACCATTTTGTTAATAAGGGTTATACTTTCTTTGGTAATCTGACTAGGTTTACTAGGTCAATTGAAACCGATGAGTTAATGTTTTTAAATAATTTCCAATTTCAACAAGATTTATATAAATGCATCTACTATTTAAATGCAATATACAAATACTATTACACTTCTTCTTGAATAACATTTAGAATATTATTCATCATTATAATAAACATTTGCATCAAAATCAATGTTGTTTTCAACATTTAATAATTTATGTTCAATTGGAGCAGCTGCAGCTGCCCAGCCAAGGAAACTCATGTCTTTAAGCTGATGCCAGAGGAGGTTTGGACCTCAGTAGTTATTGAGTTAGTGAGCTCTTTAGAATGATCCATCCTTTCATAAATGTTTGAAAAAGGTGGACTGCATGGCTAGGTGCTCTTTTGTTTTGTTTTTTTACACCTGTGAAAATGGAGCTGAAAAAAATCTGAATTAAAAAATTAAGAGGTGTGGCCCTTCACTTCTGTACTTCTTCTGGTCCTGTGCATCTCAAAAGAAGTAGAAACATGTTAGATGAGGTGTTTGTTCATAAACAATTTATGTAAATGTTGTTTCTCATAATTATGAAAGAGTTTTGTGATGATTTTCTCCTTGTCTCCTCTACAGAGCCAGTGGAGTTTTATATAGACTTGAACTTGCTCTTCCCAATATCCAGTCTGCCCCCAAATTTCATTGATCTATTCAGAGGCTATGTGAGAAATGTGTCCTTCCCCCAAAACATCACTGGGTCTTTAATAATAGAAGACTTGAACTTCACCACATGTAAGAATTTTGTGCTCAGTCACATTTAAATGTTTTCATACTCTGGTGCATGATTTATGAGCTGTGTTTGGTGATTGTCTTAAATGTGTTTATCAGGGTGCTATCCAAACTCCACTGGAGGACAGCAGTGTCAGTGTGAGGACCAGTTTGCCTGGTCATGTGAGAAGTGTGGCCAATACGGTGCATGCAGTAATGTCACCTCGCACACCTGTGAATGCATCAAAGAGCTTCCTCCTGGTGGAGAGTTCTGTGAGCCAATCTCAAGTAAGCCTCTGTCACGGCCAGTTTCTAACCCTTTGCTCTGCAGCACAGACACCCCCAATAATGCAAACCAACCAAAAATAATTATCCTGTTTTGTTTTTTTAAACTCTTTTTACAGTATGGCAAAAAAACAAAACTTCAGTTTCAACTTCTTCTCTCCAGTCCTCTCTATCTTGTGTTTTTCTCTATATTGTTTATTGCATATTAAGGTTCCTGTTTACTCTCCATAGAAAATAGAGAAACGGTACATTTGCAATAGCAAGATACCCTATGATCCAAACTGCACAGACAAAATTTGTGTTTGCTTATATTTGTTGAGCTTACTTAAAATTCGCAAGTAAGCTGCTGTTAATAAAATATTACTGCTTCTATGGGAATTAAGATGATAAGAGCAGTGTTGCTGATTAAATAAATACCTTAAATACCTTTTGTGGAAATGCACAAAAGGTCCATCATGGTCCGTGGTGAATTTCACTTATTGCAAAGTGGAATGCATCCAATTTCTTAAATAGACTCACCCAATGTCAAGCCACACCACATTATTCTATCTATATCTATCCCTACTCGCCCACTCTAAACTCTGAAATCCCTTCATTACATCTTCATGTCATTCTTCACATAAAATTCGATGATATTTCCGTCCTTCTAATGGAGAGTTTTGTAAACTAATCTCAAGTAAGCACTGAAATCTTCTCGCTGTTGCTACAGAAAAGTGCTTTAGCCAAAGACCTTATTGAATGTATCTGGCCAGGATGTGCTCATCAATATAAAGCTACGGTTACTTAGAATCATCTATTAAACTTCAGTGTAAACTTTCTGTTGTTAAAAATAACGGTGTGTTCTTGTATTTGGTTTTTTTTGTCTCTTTTCTTGATTGTGTTTTTTTTTGTCTTCTTTGCTGTTAATCATTTTTGTCATATACTAGAAAATAAACATTTTCAAACCCTGAATTTCCTCCACAGATATTTCTCCATGTCCAACAACAACTCCAGGTATGTGAACAATTCTTGCTTTCCTTGT
>NW_024583333.1:32993-44427 GCF_018398535.1 Haplochromis burtoni
GCTGAAATCTGAACTGCTGCTTATTTCTGTTTTCACAGTCACAACACCAGTAATAACAATGCCTACTACAACATATGGTATGATGTATGAAATGTGAAGCATAAATGTTTTTGTGAGCGCCTGATCATCACTTGCATTTTATTTGATTTTGTTTTTTTTTTATTTTTTATATATTCATGTACAGTCCCAATCAAAAGTTTAGGACCACTTGAAAAATCTCAAAAAATCACATTTTGCATGGATGGATCTTAACAAGATTTCAAGTAGAGCTTCAACACGCAATAAGAAGAAACGGAAGTGACACAAAACATTTTTTGAACGTGAATTTATTGAAAACAACGCTTAAACTGAAACAGGCTGTTTTACAACTTAAGAAAAGTTTAGGACCACATGCCTTTAAAATGCCAGATCTTTGCAAAAATGTGGATTCACTGTCATTTTCTGTCAGGTAGTCACACTGTCATTAAGTTCTGATGGGAAAGGCAAAAAATGTTTCCCTTTTTCAACATGCTTGGGTTGCTAAACACTATAAGCAGGGTCTCTGGCAGTGCACCATCACTGCTGAGGTGGGACAGTCATTTGGAATTTCTTAAATGATTCTGAGGGTTATGGAACAAAAAAGTTGAGTGGAAGAAACAAACAATTTCTCCTGCAGTGAGCCACAGGATCCAATTGGCTGTCCCTCAAGACACTGGACGATCCGCGACTCAAATTCAGGCCGTTACTGGTACCAACTGCAAACCCATAACCATCAGATGGCATCTGAGACTGAAGGTCTTCAAATATAAAAAAAACATCTTCAAAGGCCTTTTGTCCTGGAACGCCACAGAACTGACTGTTTGTACTTTGCAAGAGAGCACCAAACACTGGACATTGAAAGGTGGAAGAAAGTTTTATTCTCTGATGAGAAAAAATCCAAGCAGATGCCACTTCAGATGTTTTCTATGCACCACAGTGGTGACACCATAATAGTCTGGGGTGCTCTTTTTCTTCAGTGGAACAATGGAGCCTCAGGAGGTGCAGGGGTGTCAAACATAGCCCCTGGCTGTGTCCAGATGTTGCAGAGAGCATCCCTGATGACTGAGGCCCTTGTCTGTGAGGTAACGACTGGACAACGCTACAGTACACAAGGGCAAGGGACTTCTTTCCGGAGAATAACATCAGTCTTTTTTGGACCATCCTATGTGATCCCCTGATCTAGATCCTCCAATTGAGAACCTTTGGGCATGGATGGCAAGGGAAGTTTAAAAGATGGACAACAATTCCAGACAGTAGATGTCCTTTGAGCGGCTGTCTTCACCACTTGGAGAAATGTTTCCACTCACCTCCTGGAAATGCTTGCATCAAGGATTCTGCAATAAATCTTTGAAGTGATCGACAATAACAGTGGAGCTACTCATTACTGAGATCATGTTTGGAACTCTGATTTTTGTTCTTTTGATCAGCTGTTAAACAGCCTGTTTCAGTGTAAGCATTGTTTTCAATAAATTGCATGCTCAAAAAATGAATTGTCTCATTTCCATTTCTTCTTGTTGCACGTTGAAGAACATTGTTAAGACCCAACCATGTAAAATATGATTTTTTGCCATTTTTAAAGTGGTCTTAAAATTTTGATCAGGACTGTATAAATTTAAAATGCTTTTGTGTCAAAGCTCACACAGTGTTAATATCAGACCAAATTACTTCAACTGTCAATAAATATGTGTGTCAACATGTCTGCTCATATGTTGATTGAAAAGATTTTAAGTGTTCTGTTTCATGTCCATAAAGCAAACACTTGGGTTTAAGATATAATATGTAGTGTTGCAGCATGTACGTTAGATTCTCTGGCTGTGTGGGAAAAGAAAAAATATACATATTTAAAAGTATGCTGAAACCTGAACTGCTGCTTTTTTCTTCTTCTTTTTTTACAGTCACAACACCATCAACAACAACACCTACATCAACAAATGGTATGATATTTGAAATGTACAATGCTCCAGATTATCACTTGCACTGTAAAATCTAAATAAATCAAATCTCTTTTGTTGTAACAATACAGCTATTTAAATTATCTAAAAATGAATCTGTTTGCCAAGTGACTCATGTAACTGAGAGCTGGGGTAAATTTAATTGTAGATTGCTGCCAACAGAATTTTGACCATGTGGAAATTGCTTTTTTTTTTTTTTTTGAAATGGGAGCTTGTTGTCAACATTTTATTGTGTCCCATCATTGTGACAGGTTCATGTGATGCATTCACTCATTTTCTCCTTCACAGCACCAGTGGTCTTCTATATAGCAGTTGAATTGCACATCTCAGCAACCAATGTGCCCCCAAATATCACTGTTGTACTCAGAGACGTTATGAAAAATGTCATCTCTCCTCAAATTGAGTTTTTAACAGTAAAAGACTTGAACTTCACCACATGTAAGGACTTGATCTTATTTATGTGATTTTTGCGCTATTTTTATATAGTGCTATATGAATGAGCTTTGTTTTGTCATTCTTTTAACTGTCTTGAAAAGGGTGCTCTCCAGTCTCTACGGGAGTGCAGCAGTGTCAGTGTGAGGACCAGTTTGCTTGGTCATGTGACAAGTGTGTCGATTATGGTGCATGCAGTAATGTCACCTCAAAAACCTGTGGGTGCATCAACAGGCTTCCTCCTGGTGGAGAAATTTGTGAACCAATCTCAAGTAAGAATTTAGTAAATTATTTTTATGTGACCTGAATATGATGTATTCAAATATGTCTTTAATACATTTATTTCTGTTGGAATTCTCTGGTGTTAATTTCCTTCTTTTTTCTTGGATCTTAATTTATTCTCCACAGCTTTCAATCCATGTATAACACCAAATACAACTACATTACCATCAGTGACAACTACAACAATGCCAACACCAACAACAACAACAAAAATGTCAAACATAACAACAACAACAACAATGCCAAACACAACAACAACAACCACAACAACAACAACCACAACAACCACACCAGTGACACAGACATTTGAAATAACTATGGATGTTGAATTCAAGGAAGAATACAATCAAGAAACCAATGACTTTCACAAAACTGTTAGCAACACCGTAAGTCTTTGCCTTTTTTTCTTTGTTATTTAGTTTTCTCTTTTTCTCCTTCTACTAGCTATATGGAATATTTATTCCCTGTTTTTGCCCCTGTCTCAAACAGATCAGCGAAGAAGGACAGAATCAAGGAATACAAGCAAAATTAATTAAATTCCGGTAACTCACAGTGTCTTTTTTTATTACTACACAATTCCTAACAAGGTTTTTTCTTCACTCCTTTTATGGTATGGTTATTGAAACATTCCACTTGTTTTTGCAAAGTCCGTTCACAGAAACGGATTTTGCAAAAACGTTATGCAAAAGTGTTATGGGGGGAATATCATCATCCCCACCCTATGAGATTAGTTACCAACCTCCAAGAACAACTGATGTGTTGAAGGCACTGAATGAATTGAATTGAAGAAAGAAGTACACAAAAGAGTAAAGAAGTAGAACAACCTTTACATGCCTGGGGCCTTAGAAACTGCCATTTTTTATTCCAAATGCACCCTGAGATAACTTCCTCCATTATGAGTAAAGTCACCCTATCCATCTTAACCATGTGTGGCTCCACACACAAATGTGAGTTTTCTGCACAGTGAACTTAATCAAAACTAAATATCGGTCCAGGCTTGAAATAGGCAAATGAGAATGTGCCCGACTCCATTCAAGCCCAGGTTTAAAATCCTGGCAGCAAAAGCGAGAGCTTAGTTAGTAGGGAAGTTGATTAAAAGAGGGGGGAGAAAGTGAGCCCTGCTACTCTATAGTTATTAAGACTTAAGATGAGATTTATTATCTGCAAAACTGGTTGAGACTGTTTAGTCAGGATGTGAAACACAAAAGGGGAAATTTAAATTCTTTCCCAATTCATTTAATTTTTCTGAGGTTAGCCACTTAATTTGAAGGACAAAATTTTCAAATTTTATTATTTTCTTTTGTTTTAAAATGGAGCCTTACTTTAAATAAGAATGTTGTGGAATCTAAATGCAACATGGGTCCCAGTGGTAATCACAGCACCCGGGGCAGTGATTCCTAAAATGGGGAAAAGGGTCCAGCAGATCCCAGGAAAAACATCTGACATCTATATCCAGAAGTGCGCAGTCCTAGCAACAGCAAAGATCCCCTGTGCATGGCCCTCAAGCTGCCAGGATCTGAGCTTGAAGGATAAAGACTGCTCGCAGGTCGAGTGAGGAATTTATATGTTCAACATTTCAGGACCTAGAGAAGGCCTTTAACTGCAGTCCTCAGGGTGTTCTGTGGCCCATTGTTGGCCATTGTGGCTCATGAATATGGACCCATTGTTGCAAGATATCTGGCCTCACAAGCAATCATGGTTGGTTTGCATTGCCGGCAAGATGTCAAAGTCATTCCCGGCGGGTTCTGGACTTTGCAAAGGCTGCAGTTTGTCAATGATTCTGTTTATTAATTTCATCACAATTAAGACATTACTGTAAACATTTCCATCTGTTAAGTTGTAAATTAATGTGACTGAGGGAAAACTCAACATGCAGTAAAACTGTCTCTACTACTCATTCTAAAAACATATAATCTGGAAATAGTCTGACATTTAGCCTTTACCCAGTAGAGGAAAAAATTAATTGTTAATTATTTGCAATTTACTGTAATTTATTTATTTTATTTTATTTGCCATAACTAAAGGCATTTGATGTTTTTGTTATTTGAGATTAAACTTGTTTGGCCTGTGTGAGTGAACACATAGCATGTGAGAACTTAAGAGTTGGCAACTCTTTTGTGGTTACGTTTTTTAAAAGGAATTCTGTTCTCTGTTGCAGGAGTGGAAGTACCATTGCCCAATATGAAGTCAGTGGTCCCTCTTCTATTACACCAGACTTTCAGGCACTAAAGTTAAAAATATCTAACAACCTGGCAAAATTATATCCTGTAATATTTGAGGGTAAGGTAGTTTTTTACATTTATGCTCTTAAATGTTGTGAATATCTGTTGGTACAGATAGTTGTTTAATAATTGTGTGACATTTTTGTCCTTAAAGCCTCGGGTCCCCTGACATTTTCGCCAAATGATGGATTTTATGAGCAACCAGTGACTGTAACATGTGGCCCTCCACCAGGGGATTTTGGCACTGTCTCAGCAGCAGAGTGGAGACGTAATACGGTGCTCATATCTGAAGATGGAGAACACAGAATTTCAATTGAGAATGGAAAATCAACCTTAACTGTGTCAAGGTTTATTAGCGCTGACAATGGTAAGAAATGGGTTGGTGCATTTAATAGGAATACATTTTAATAGAATTTTTTTAATTAAAATTAAAATTCTGCATCACAGTTTTCTCTTAGTACTCAGGCCAGAGCAACAGCAAAATTCTGATTGGCTGGATAAAATTCATCTTACAGTGCAGTGCAAGCATTGTCAGTGCATCAATCAGTCTGACCCGCTTTTGAAAAGAACAAATTGCAGAGAAAGTTTCACCCAAAAATATTTATAGTGCAGTCTGTCTTAGTGTAGTAAATATACCACTACAATTATTTTATGTATTGAAGAGGTATCCAATGGTTGGGCCTAAGTCTCTCACAGAAATACAGTGCAGAAGAATTCTGCCATGTTACTGAACCACCGCAATAAACTCTGATGAGAGCTAAATGTCTGGTGCGGAAGACTCTGTATACAGTATATATGTTCAGTGCAGATAGGTATATAGTGTATAGGTATACATGTCATCCAAAAAATCCACAACACAGATCATACAAAAGAAATATGGTACAAAAGCCCAAAAATGTTTTCCTTTGCTGAGCTTTTACACTTCATGTGAGCAGTATATGCATTTTAACCAGTGATTTAAGGACCACAATAGCATCTAAACAAAGGGACGTGACTTTTATAGGTACACTAATATTCTGATATACAGTTTTTCCCAGTTTCTATGGCTCACATCTCAAATAATAGTTTAGTGATGCAAAAGAGTACCGCCATTGGTTGGGGGCAGACAAACAGTTTCCCCTCTTGGGTTTGCAAGCACATTATAACGGGTGTGCAATTTATGACAATTTGTGGCCAAACAGAGTATTAGTTTTTTTTTTTACTCTACTATTTTATTATTAATGAGCTGATATTCTACTTTTTAGTTCTGTGCAGTCCAGTTTTTTTTTCCTCACAATACATTGTAAAGAGTCCTTTCATTTCAATACAGAATGTAATATGTTCTGCTTTTAAGCATTTCAGCTATATTTTTACACAATCGCAGTTGGTTATTCCCAGAAAAATTAGGGTTGGATTGCTAAAAAGTAAAGTTTCAGTGTATGAGGGCGGAAAACCAGGAGTATTCCAAAAATGTTATTATTGTTGTTATTACAAATATTTTATACCTTTTGTTGGTTTAATTTGAAAATTTCACTTTTAATTACAGGAGTTTATGAATGTCGGCTGATGCGCACAGACGACAAAGCATTTTTTCGTCAGAAATCTGCAACATCATTCAGTCTGAAAACAAAACCCACAATCACAGTCTCACCAATCAGACAGTATGTGCAATGTTCTGGAGGAAGTGTGGCTCTGAATTGCAGTGTGAGTCCTGGGTATGAGGTTCAGTTTCGGGACATTTCTGCAGCAGGTAAGCCTGACACAAAAACACAAAAATCAACAAAAGGCAAATCTGTTACTGAGAAACATTTTATATCACAGCATTTTTCACAAAAGCATATTTAATGCAATTAATATTATTTTGTAACTTTTCGGTCTTGCTATTGTTCTGCTCTCTAGGATATTTTTAACTTACCTTTATTGTTGTTGTTTAGGCACTGGTACTTCGATTACCTATAATTATCCTACACCTCAAGGTTGTCAACAAGGGGAAAAGATAGTCATCTGTCAGTTAAAAAACCAACCTTTATTTGCAAATACAATAACACTACAGTTGTCCTCACAGAGTGAGTATTACTTAATACATTCAGATATTCACAAGTATGATCATGAACATGCATTCATACATACAAAATGAAAAATACATATTAAAACTGATGATGTATTTGTTCTCTCTCTGCATAGGTGCTTACTGTACAAATGACACATTTGGCCAAGGAGATATAGGTTACAAAGCTGCAGTGCCCTGTGATCCAAAATTTGTGGGACCAAACAAGGTGGGAGAAATAACTGCAGTGTGCAAGGAAAATAGGAAATTTGACGATGTTGAATACAACTGCATCCTGTTGCCAGTTCAGGAGCTGCTTGACCAGTCCCAGGTAACCTAGCGCTCTGGTTGTTTCTAACAACAGATAATGAATCATTGATTCAATTAAGGCAACACAATGCAAGTCAAATCAAATTACTTTTATTGTCACATCACAATATACTGGTACACTGGTACAGCACATGGGAGTGAAATTCTTGTGTGCAAGCTTCAAGCAACAGTCTTGTGCAAAATGCAAGAAACGAGAATTACAAGAATAGGAATATGAGAATTATAAGAATAAATATATGTACAACTATAATAATGTATGCACCTCATTAAGTGTGTGTGTATGTGTGTGTGTGTGTGTGTGTGTGTGTGTGTGTGTACATATGTATAAAATACACAGAGGTCAGATGTAGTAATGGTCTGAGCCAAACCCTAATTTGGCAACTGTGATGGAGTTGGTGGGAGGTATTGTCCTGTATTGAACTTATCTTAGATACCATCCTACTCCCCAACACCACCTAAAATGGGTACAGCATGCAACATCACAGAGGAAAGCACTGCCCACAACAGATTCATAGAGTATTATCCAACAGATGTTAAAAGACCTCATCTGCCTCAGAAAATAGAGAAAACTCTGGCCCTTCCTGTAAAGTGCAGTTGTGTTTTTAACCCACTCCACTTTATTGTCAGTGTTCTCTCTGAGGTATTTATGTTGTGGTGGTTTCATGGTCCTCCTAAAGTCCACAGTCAATTCTTTGATCTTTCTCACTTTGTGGAAGAGACTGGGTACAGTAGAAACTCAGCCACGAAATAGTAAAATCATATGGTCACTGGACACCTCTGCACATAGTGTGCCAGACACAGCCTGCAAAAGGGACATGGGCCCATCCTCCTGTAGGCCCGCAGACCTGTAGGAGGTACCATTGGGGGTCAGCTGCAATGGGTGTCGCACGTCAAATGGGAGCAGAGGCCCTGGCAGACTGTTTCCGGGGTACCAAGACTAGCAAATAATTATGTGTAATAATAATTATATATCAGTATATTGGCTGTATGTAATGAATGAATATCTTTACTGTTGATGCACAGTGGTCCTGTGTGTGTGGTCCAGTGTTCTCCTTAAAAAGGGAATGAGAAAAATGCATCAGAAGCCTCATATGTGATTTTAAAGCAAGTGCATCACTTGTGCTTAAACCAGCAGGAAAACTAGAAGAAAGTAAAATAAGTAGAATATATAAAATTATTAAGTGGAGTTAACATGTAACATTGTTCTTTCCTCTGTTCAAATCTCACAGTTCTTGACTGCCGCTACATTGCCAGTATTTTTGGAAGAGCTCAAGAACGTCACTGTCAATTTTACTGAAGAAGTGATTACATCTCCTCCCAACATTAAAGCTATTGTGAGAATATTCAGCAATGTCGCCAACAAATCTTCATCCCTCAATATCTCAATTAGCAGAGATTCAATGGAGGTATGTTGATTAGATTGCAGACGTTTTCACATTCTGAACAGTTAATGTTTTTAATCTAAAATCATTCTTTTCTCTTTACTATAGAATGTCTTGATAGCAGCAGGGGTTCTCACCATCAATGGAACAAAGCAAACATGGAACATTCTCAATAACAATGACACCAAAAGCATCTCAAACAACACTGATGTTAAAAGTGTTAGCTCATCATTTTTGGACTCCCTTGAAAAAATAACATCTCGTCTTGTCAATGCAACTTTTGAGATTACGACAGGCTTTATTCAGTTAAACAGAACTACATTCACAGACACTTTCAATGCTGAATTTAATTCTTCAGTGACAATACAAATACCAGAGTCTAATGGAGATAACAAAACAATCACTATGATAGTATTTAACTCGTTAGATAACGTACTACCTGCAAGAGATGAGGCCAATTCATCGCTCAAGTCCATAAACGGCAGGGTTGTACTTGTTCAGTCCAGTGGCCAAATCAATAATATCTCTTTCACATATGATATTTTAAATGATACACTGAGAAACCCTGAATGTGTCTTCTGGAACTTCCGCCTCTTTGATGGTCTGGGAGGATGGGACGGCAAGGGCTGCGAGTTAGTGTTAAACATAAATGAAACAGAAACTGTCACCTGCAACTGCAACCACCTGACCTCATTCTCCATCCTCATGTCACCGAACAGTCCGAAGAAACTCTATTTGGACATTATAACCTACATTGGAGTTGGCATTTCAATGGGATCCTTGGTCATATGTCTCATCATTGAAGGCCTCATTTGGAGAAAAATAAGAAAGAATGAAACCTCTTACTTGCGTCATGTTGCCATTGTTAACATCGCCGTTTCCCTCCTGATTGCAAACATTTGGTTTATAATTGGAGCGGCCATTTCAGATGCAGAAGTTAAAAACCCCCCAGCATGCACTGCAGCTACCTTTTTTATCCATTTTTTCTACCTAGCCCTGTTCTTCTGGATGCTGGCCTCAGCTATGCTGCTGCTCTACCGTACAACTAATGTTTTTGGTGGGGGTTTGTCTAAAGCATCTATGCTGGCCATTGGATTTTTTCTAGGCTACGGGGCTCCTCTCATCATTGCAACAGTAACTATAGCTGCAACTGCACCTGACAACGGATACATTCGAGAAAATACCATATGCTGGCTCAACTGGGAAAAGTCCAAAGCTCTGCTGGCATTTGTGATTCCTGCACTTTTAATAGTGGTGATAAACCTCATTATCCTGGTTGTGGTTTTGTACAAAATCATAAGGAGAAGGGTTGGAACAACTGCTGCACAAGCAGAGGAAAAGCACGTCTTAGTGGTTATTGCCAAGAGCTTGGCTGTGCTCACACCATTTTTTGGCATAACTTGGGGTTTGGGAGCTGGAATTCTGGCTGATCCAACAAATGAAGGAATCCATATTGCATTTGCATTCTTCAATTCGCTACAGGTACAAATTCATTTTTTCCCCTATCCGTATACCATGATAGTAGCATCTTTAATCACTGAATCCTTGATAACTAATGTTACTCTGTTTTTAAAAAGGGTTTCTTTATTTTGGTATTTGGAACACTGCTGGACGGTAAGGTACGTACAGCTCAATTTTAGTGCAGGTTATTTCAAGGAAAAATAATAATTTATATATGAATGATGTTTACGAATGAATATATGATTATTCCTGAATTACTTAAAAATTAAAGGTAAATGATATCACTTTGGTTTAACAACCAAGTGTGTACTGGAAAGAAATGTAGTAATTGTCTCCTGATCTTTACTGACAAAAGACTATAAATTGTAATAATATGACACTAAAATCGTCCTTTGTCAAGTCAAACTTCCGCCTTTACATTTCTTAAGACTTCTTGGTTTCTCTGTAAGTCCATTCAAATGACTACTCAGACTTGAGGATGAAAGTAGGAGACAGGCCCGCACTTCAATAACTAACAGTTATGTGTATGTGGTCGCATTCCACACAAGCACACAAAACAGCACAATGAACATCTTCACAGAAGTGCAAAAATAGAAGATGGTTTGCTTGTAGTGTTTGGCTTGGCCACATGAATAAATTAAATTTTAAGAACAAATTTATGTGACTTCCATTTTAGTAATCTAACATTTGACATTTCATTTATCAGGTGCGGTCAGCAATAGCATCATGGTCACAATCCTCCAGAAGTAGGACAGGGGTAAGAACAGGTTTCCTAGTCATGGGCTTCATGTTCCTTGTTTTTTTCCTTTCTTATGAATCACCGATAATTTGCTTCTTGTTAATATTGTATGATTTATTTTTATTTTGTTTTTTTAGAGCACAAGTGCTGGAAACTCAACATCAAGTGGACTTCGATTTTTAAGGAACTGGAGACGTGGAAGAGGTAAAGAACCATCAAGGAAATTAATCAATTAAGGTTCCATATAAAAATGAAGTGAAAGCTGTGTGTTTTTAGGTGTGCTTGTACTTTGATCAGGCAGTCCAACCGGGAAAATAATAATTAGATGGGTGGCGCATCAACAGATACAAAATGTCATTTTTTAAACATTTTTATTCATACAATTATTTTAACTGCCACCAAAACTACAGCTTCCTGGTGTAGTACTGTTCAACCCGTTCTCACTCCCAAAGCGTAACATTTTACGCTAGGTGACAAATCGTCAACATATTACGTTTTCGGCTACCCACCACGTTCCTAAATGACGACCTCGGAAAAAGAGGAAATATGAGAACCGTCTGGACTGAACCTACACATGTTCGCTCTTTTTC
>NW_024583333.1:44544-56386 GCF_018398535.1 Haplochromis burtoni
CGCCGCGTACCATAAGAACGCCGAAGGTCTCCTTTCGCGTTCCTCAGGAACGCCGCGGGACGTGACAAAACGTCGACATGTTACGCCTCGGGAGTGAGAACGCTCTGCACTGTTCCTACTGTTGTATTTTTTTTTTTTTAAATTCACACAACACAGAATAACTGTTCTATTATTGCTTTGCTTTTTTTGTTTGTTTGGTTTTTTTTAGATGGCTACAACATGACCTCCAGTGCATCAAGTGATGTGCATTCAGCTAGCAACACGTAATCTATGCAGAAATCTGTGGTGATTCAGATAACCAACAAGAAGTCAGCCTCCCTCTCACCTTTTTCCCTATTTGCAATAAATTAAACTTTGATGGTTTTATTTATATCTTACATAATATTGAATCCTAGAAGAATCTGGCTTGATTTAAAAAACAAAAAAACCAAAATAAATAAATATGTGATTGCTACACTAGTTTTTGAATGGCGTGATAAATGTTGGAATCATAATTATAACGTTTAAAATTTTTTATTCATCTTTGATTTTGATTTGAATGTATGATTATCACATGTCAAATAGTACATATTTGTAGTTACTAATACATTATGAATGTATGTTTGAACTGTTTTAGAAGAAAAGTGTTAAGTTTACTTATTCTAAAGAGTGAGCAGATTTGATTTCTGATGTAAACATGAGTTAAACATTGCACTTGCAACATCAGTGCATCAGCGAATCTTGGTCGATAAAAAAATATTTAACATTTTCTACATGTAGTCATTATAAGCTAATTTTAAATACCAAACAACCTTTGTTAAAGAAAGTTTTGGTGTTAACCACTTTATAAGCTTGGCTACCACTTAGTTGTAGAAGGAAATCTGTCTCTAAATCTTGTGGTTTTAATTCCATCTAAATGTATTATAGTGCATGATCCCAAAATTAATCTCATGAAAATAATTAATTTAGCTTTAATAATATCATTAATTCTTACCAATCGCTGGTATTTTTTTAATTCTGTATATTTTATGCTGTATAATAATAATTTCTTAATAATTTCTCATACATCTTACTTTTACGCAATCCTTTTTTCTTTCCTGACCAAAAAATAGTTATACTAACTAGCACTTTCATGTTATAGTCACTCTCTTCTGGCTTCTCAAAATAAACTAAATATGCTTTTATCTGTTTTTGCGCACTTATTGTTGTATATTCTTGCATAATTTTGCCATGCCTTAACACCTGACACTCAGACCGGCGGCCGCCTCGGGTCTCTCCTCCTCCCCTTTTCCTTTATCCACCTGCTGGCCTCCAACACTTGCTAATGTTATTGAATCTGTGGAAGCTCCGCGATAGCCACCACACGAAGTAACGAGTAACGACCCTATCTAAATCCCAGTAATGATTAATGTGTTCCTGATTTTGGCATAATAACTAGTTACCGTGCTCGTTACCACAATAATAACGTAGTTACTGTAATGTGTTACTTAATAGCGTGTTAGTCCCTACACTGACAGTAAAGCAGTCGTTTCCATTTAATTATATGTCATTTGTGATATTTGGGTTTTCTACACACATGGAGCAACACAACGTTGAAGTCACTGTCAGTTCCTGGGGAGGAGAAGGTAACAAAGCCAGGTGGTGTCCCTGTGAAGGTGTCACTGATCCAAATTCTTGTATTGGGACCAGAGGTGGGCAGTAAATGCGTTACTGTAATCTGATTACTTTTTCCAAGTAACGAGTAATGCAAGGGATTACTATTCCAAAAAAGGTAATTGGATTACTGTTACTTTCCTGTAAGCACGCTGCATTACTAAACTGTGATTTTGTTTGAGTATACAAATACCTAATACTATCCTATTAGGTATTTGTGTGATTCTCAAATTACAGTAAATGAATCTCAAGAAAGCAAGTGAAAAAAATAACCTTGAACCGACCCGTCCATCCGCTTATCCTATATAAGGATATATATAAGGAATACTTAGCAACTATCCATCCATCCATTCGCTTCCGCTTATCCTTTTCAGGGTCGCGGGGGGTGCTGGAGCCTATCCCAGCTGTCATAGGGCGAGAGGTACAGTACACCCTGGACAGGTCGCCAGTTTGTCGCAGGGCTAACAAATAGAGACACACAACCATTCACACTCACATTCACTCACAGATTTAGATTAAGGTACCCTTTAATCTAAATTAAGGGTACCCCTTAGCAAGGTACCGCCCCTACACACTGCTCCCAGGGGCGCCCAATGGCTGCCCACTGCTTCACTGAGTGAATGGGTTAAATGCAGAGAGGAATTTCCCCAAGGGGATCAATAAAGTATAAAGTAAGTTAAGTATATATATCATGTTTTACCTGAGTAGCGAAAGACCGCGGTGACCTGAAAATGATGTGCCGGAGGTTTGCTGTTCTCGCTGGCTCAAGTCACCATTGAACCCCCCGGCTAGCTATCGAGCTGGTGGGTGACTGATGTCTCCGAAAACGTTGGAGCACTTTTGCAAATATATCTAAGATGAGGACTCAGCTGTGGGGAAACTCGTTTTGTGAAGTTCGTTTAGTTAATCTGTGGAGGTGAATCAATTTATCCAGACTAAAGAAATCAGGAGAAATGCACCGGGCTGCTCAGTCACTAACTAACTACAGTTACCGTACTTTTATTACGAGTATTATGCTGTAAGAGCAACAGGCTAGACACCCCTTCAGCTCTTGCGCATAAGTAATTATTAAATATGTGCAAACAGCAGCATTTTCTATATCTCTTGCCACATCTGTAACGACAGTAACACCAACTTAAATAAAAGTTTGCAATTTAGTAACCCCTTATTAATCAATATTAAAATAACAAAGCCCAATATTTATTCAATGAAACCAACTACTGCCACTTGACAGGTAAGCAAAAATGTATGTTTAATTTTTAGCACTGACTCTGTACAATTGTCTTTTTTACTGAGTTTGTTTCATGTATTCAGATTTTTTTTAAAAACTGTCAGAATGATTTTTAATGCGGTATTGTTCAAAAAGTTACATATGCAGTATTCTGTACAATCCTGTGAGAATAATAATTTTAATAATATTTGTTGTCCAATACTTGGGCAGCAGCTCAAACAATGCTGATAATATCTCCATATGTTGTTGAATACCACCACGCAGGAGCAGACTGAACCAGGACTGAAACCCACTCCATCGTCTCAGCTTTGGAGATCTCCATTTAAAAAGCACCAACAACTCAAAGGTAAATATTATATTGGAAACTTGCTAGTATATTAGGCTTTTCTTTTTCTTAATAAATAGCTAATAAACTTTATATTTCACAGTTTGTGATTATTCTGTTCTCTTTGTGATTACAGGAGCTGTGTCACTATATAGCATTAACAGTAGTGGAACATTCAAGTGGAACAATAAGGCATTTGCATATTTTCTCCACTTGAAAAAATAAATCCGTTGAGCATCTTTCCTGGCCTTCAGAAACAATTTTGATTGCTAAAGTACCGAATGGAACAGGCAAAAAAAAAAATTACAACAAAAAGTGTGTCAAATATTCACCACAGCATCAGGATCTGCAGCTATTGGGAGCATCGTGTGAGCGCGTGGCTCTCTTCGTGTTTTAGAAAATAACGTGCAGGGGGTGTCCAAATTCATGGGCTGCAGCCTCCTGAGCCTCCTGAGGCTGCAGCCTCCTGAGGCTGCATTGGTACGCCAATTACATCACAGCGTCGCATCGCAGCGAAGGCTGTCCAAATTTGTAGCGTCCTCCGAATGCAGCCGACAAATTCGTCCTTCTTTTCCCCAAATTTGAAGGATGGGTCGGGTGTGTCCTTCGTGCACAGCAAAATCTCCAGTGTTAAATTAACACTGGAGATTTTGCTGTGTAGCTAGCTAAGGATGTTAGTTACAGGTTAGCTTACAAGCACATTTAACTTGCGGCAGGACCTTGGGTCCTTCTGGTCTGGTTCTTCATTAAATTGGTAGTCCATTTTAATGAAGAACTCCTCGTGCTGTCAGTTTAAAACAGTCAGTAACGTAAATGCTGGACCTCCTTTCTGTGTCTCCTCTATTTGCCACGGTCTGGAGTCTCTGGACATATTTTGTGTTTATTAATATCCAGTGTTTTAGTGCTCTATGTGCCTGCCTTGTGTTCCTTGCGTTGTGTCTAGTGTTTTTGGTTCTATGTTCATGTTTTCTGTTTTGCTTCCTCCCAGTCTCGTCTGATTAGCGTCAGCTGTGTTCCCTGCCTGTCTGCCATTTCGTCATGTGGGTATATATAGTCTGTGGTTCCCTTTATTCCTTGTCGGGTCGTCTGCATTACTTTGGCGTCTCTCCGGTGTGTCATTCCCTCTATGTCTCAGGCTTTCTAGCTTCAGGTTAGTTTTCACAGTATAGATTACTTTTACAAAATAACTTGTATGGCATTGACCAATATATACCATATTTTGCAGACAAAGAGTTACAGGACTCTCTTCCAGACCATAGTCAGGAGCTCAGTGCACAGCAGGAACTTAACACAGACTTATACTCATAATACAAGTCAGCAGTCCAAGAGACCGCTCAGGGAGTTTGTGTGTTTGCTCAGACACATGAAAAATTAGAGGGAGCATTGGTCATGTGTCATATAAGGTCAGTTGCATGACCAAAAATAGTTTATAAATTATTTGTCAAATTACTTGTCAAAATGTTTGTTTACACATATATCACACTAAATAATTCAACATTATGATCATCAGAACCTTTGCTTTGATACATTTTCTCTAACTGGACCTCTTTACATTTTTGTAGAATACTCCTCCTTTACACTGTTAATTAGAGGCTTGCATGGAGTCATTTTGGCATTGGTATTGTTTAATCAATATTGTTATATAGTATTTTGTAATAGTTATACTATTATTGGCCAAAGACATATTGGGAAACAAAATGATAGTTTGTCCACTAAAAATGTTTCATCCCAAATATGACCCTAGCCATATTTAATCATAGATGAGTGTCTCATTATGTCTCTAAATTATTTCTGCGTGTGTTCTCTCTTTTAAGACTCTGCTGGTCCCTGGTCTCCTGGTCGCTGCTCATTGGCCATTGACAAAACTTCCTCCAGCATCAGTCATTACTAGTGATGGTAAATTCTATTCTTTTTTCTGAATCAAGCTTGAATGAGTCACTCACCAAAATGAATCGTGTTATTTGAGTCACTGAGTCAGTTGCCCAGAGAGTGCAAAAAATTTAATAAACATAATTTTAAGCTAGACATATTTCTACTAATGAAATTAGTTTGCTAACAGTAACGGGGATGAGTCAGTGAATGAGTCAGTTGGGCTTGTGAATAATGATTCATGAGTCAGTAAAGTGATTCTCGAGTATTGAACGATTTGTTCTTGATTCGCACATCACTAGTCATTACTCTTGCAGCAACTGGCAGCAAACCCTTTAGTGTTTAATCCTGTGTGTGTGTGTGTGTGTGTGTGTGTGTGTGTGTGTGTGTGTGTGTGTGTGTGTGTGTGTGTGTGTACGCATCTGTGTGTCTTCTGAGCATAACTAGCTTTGGTATATAGTATTGTAGTGTTCGTTTGTAAATAGCACTGAGGCAGAAGGGGTAAACTGCCTATTTATTTTGTATGACGGTAGTGCTTGTTAGCAATGGCAATTCCGGCTCTTTTTAGAGAACCAGCTCTTTTAGCTCTTCAGGTTGTTTTGTTGCTTTAATTAATTTATTATCAACAACAATATAAAATTATGCACAAAAGGAATTACTAATGTAAAAAAAACCCTGTGGTTTTATTTATATATGTTTATATATAAATATATAAACATAAAGCACGTACAAACTCCAAAAAACATTGCTAGCGTTAACTAAACTTCCAAAACAGAGCTACCTAGATCACTTAAATATACAATTGAAAGCATATGTGTATTGTTTGTGTATTTATACACAAGCACTCATATATATTCAAGTAATTAAAAAGAAATGTTCATTTACCTCTTACTACCACACACCAAATCCGGTCGTTGGTACTTCCTGGCTTGTGTTGCCACTAGCTAACAAAAGCTCAACACTGAAGCGGGAAAAAAAGAAAAAAGAGAGAGGGTGGCAGAAAGAAAAAAAACCCCATGGCTCCCAACAAGGAAATGGAGGCAAGAAATGTCATGTTTTAAGAATGATTATGTCTAAGCTTATGTTGTTCAGCAGGTTTCCAAAAACACTGATGTAAAACAAAAACTAGTCATTGGCAGATCTGCCAACTTAGCTGGCAGAAAAACAAATGTCAAGTTCTGTCAACCTCTGAATGATGACTGGTTAATCAATAACGACTTTTGATTACATGACTCCTTTCTCGCTGACAGCTCCTTGGCAACTATCCCAAAAGTCTTTCAAGTTCAAACATTTTTCTACTTGTTTTAATAAAGTAGGCATTTAAGGTTTTGAGAGAATATGTCCATTTGAACAGAAAGCTTTTATATTATAAATGTTCAAAGTTTCAATCAAAATGAATCATAATGACTTTATTTATCTTATCTTTTGTCATTATGAATATTTTAACGTAACGAATTTAGCACCTCACTCATTAAAACAAAACCACAAACCTGTGGCTGCACACATTTGGTTACTACCTATAATTCAGGTGGGAGGATGGAAGGCCAGCAGTTGTAAGTTAGTCAGCCATGAGACCATGGTTCACTATTTTTTCACTTGTTGTACTTCTTTGTGTATCTTCTACTTTGTTCATGTCTTCGATTTTAATTCCAGTTATGTTTGGACATAAACTACTTTGTTTAGGTCAAAGAAAAGATTGTGGGTTTGGTTTAAATGTGCCCCTTCACAACACACACATCTGAGGCTAAACTTGTTTATGTGTTACTTGATGGAAGTTTCCATTAGCATATACTTCATGGTGTTTGTGCCTAAGGACATTTTGTGCATGTCTCTGAGACACCTGTGGCTTTGATGAGAGAGCAGAATATGATCGTGCCATGAAAAAGTGAACTGACACAGTGCTGATCAGCTGTTTTTTGAAATTCTATTTTATAAATTGCCAAAATAAATCATCATCAGCTAGTCATGACAAGAAGATTTCAGAACCACAGTAATAACCCAAAGGGTTCAGAAAGATCCCTGTGTTAGATGCTGAGGAAGACAACAAGGGTGTATGACGTGCTCTGCCCTTTCATCCTACAGCTGCTTTGGAACAAGAGAACGAGGGGTGAAAAGCGCCCTCCTCCAACAAGAGCATGCCAAGTTTCAACATGCAGAGCGAAACTGTGTCACCCATGAGGGATTAACAAAGAAACACAAACAACGCCTGATTAAACAGTCAGGCTATTTTTGCCTGAAAGGTTCAGTGTGTTTTAGGTTAAGGTGGTCATTGATGTGACTTTTCTAATCATTTTTACAAATGATAAAAATGTACATGTCTTCCCAAACATCACAAACAAAGGAAAGGTGTATATGAATTCCTGAGTTTCTAACTTTTCTCTAGTCCTGATATGATTAAATGTAACTAGTGTAAATATAATATGCAAATTTCACAGCTACTTGACTAACAATTATTTGTGCACACTCTGCATGGGCTCGACTGTTTCGTAGGGTGATACCAGTTCCTGACACGTAAGAAAGCTGTGCATTGGATCTTAAATACCATAGTGAATATATCAACAGTTTGTTAAACAGCTTCTTTGACATATCTAATGAGTCCTGACACATTATCTGACACCCTAAAAATGATTTTGGGGACATCCCATTTCATTGAGGGATTTTACTAGGCCTCAAGCATGCTTTAAAAGTCATGTTTGGCTTTATATTCTTTTCTGTATATTTCCTGGGATGCTTAGAACTCAAATTGCACTGCTGGAAATAGTTTATTTTGATGCACATGCTGTGTTTTTTTGAAAATTTGCATTACAACATTTCTTTTCATTTTTCCTGCAGTATATAAAATTGGTGTATCTCAAAAATGAAACTATGAAGACACTCAAAATAAATTTCCTTTTGTTGGAAACTATTTTGTACAACTTTTTTGTATTTACAGTTTTGAGCAATAAACCTCTTAAATTTCTCCAAGTAGAAATATATCTAAATAAAACCAAAAACGATTTTCAATTTTTTTGTAGTTTATTGCACTTTTTTGCAATTTATGTAGTTTCTATGGATTTAATGCATACATATTACTAAAATTTGGGCTATAACGGTTGTATTAATGTATAGCAACTTGAAATGCTCCCAAAAATGGCACTACAGCATGTAAAAATATAAAGATAAGCGCTGGCGGACTTGGGTTAATGTCATGCACTACCTGCTCAAGAATAGATCTTATACAAGTCAGCTCAGCCACCACACTGTCTTGGGATGAGTTCCTAACGTCAGCTCCATCAGGTGCCTTGGGTGCCACTGATTCTTATATAGCGCTTTTATACTCTAGAGGAGTATTCAAAGCACTGTATACAACATGCCTCACTCACCCATTCACACACACTCACACTCCGATGAAAGCATCGGCAATTTGGGGTTAGTATCTTGCCCAAGGATATTTGGCATGCAGACTGGGGGAGCCAGGAATTGAACCACCAATCAGTAGCCGATCTGCTTCACCACCTGAGCCACAGCCACCCACAGTTGGCTGGTTTCGTGTCAAATAATGACTCTTCTGACTGCACTTGCAAACTCTAGACCTAAGTAAAACAAGTCCATCTGGCATACCAAACACTGGCCAATAGGTTACTATAATGTTCTTATGTATAATATCTATAGTTGGCCTCTAAAATATCTAAAATATCTTTGCAAAACTGTTATATTTGTTGTTTATATTTCTGCTGTCCTCATGACCGGAGTGCTCTTAAAAGACATGTTAATGTCACTGACACTCTTTAGATGGATACATGAAGGATGTATAAAAGTCACTTTGCCAAAAACTGATTGCAGCTTGTGACAGGAATAATGTTTGTGGCTCAAAATTGCTTCATATCATTCCTGATAGATATGTTTGGCATATGTTTCACAGATTATAGTCCAACAAGGAAATCAACTATTGGCACAAGACCTGTTGTCACTGCACACCAGCCCTACAAACACTGATGCTGGCACCGGCCTTTCTTGGTTTCTGTCAAAATATGCATAGACTGTGTTCTATTGACTTTGTATTGACCATGTCTCATATTTATATTCAGAAAAAAGTTATTTCTGGAATATTATCTTTATAGTTCTATCATTAAGCCATTAGGAGGCAAGAAACAGGTATAACAACTACAGCCTGGAAAATCCCGAAGCTTTACCTGCCGGCGGTGCTACGTAGTGAGAACAGCCAGCCAGCGACTACCCGGGCAGAGAGAGAGCAATGCGTGAAACTAAGATTGGGGGTGGACCCCAGGAATTGCTGGGACCATGGCTATCCAATACAAGTTGCCAAAACCACTGACAATAAAACTAAACTAAACCTGCATAATAATAACAAAACAACAGAAACACAAATAATAACAAAAAAATCATAGCTGAATCATAGCTTAACATATTACAGTCTGTCAGGGAGTCATGTGGAGAAATGTGGTCCAACTGCCTTCACAACATTACAGTGAATGCATTCTTTAACCACACTAAGAGACAGCAGGAAGAGCATTGTGTATGACTTGGTTCTTTTACTCATAAAGCTGATAATCATTATGGTAAAGAACGTCATGCGAGGAGCATATTTTTTTAGGAAAGTCTAAGAAAGCGTGAAAGAGGTGTAGTCAGCAATGGCTCTCCAACAACTTGTGTGCTGGTTCAATGTGATTATCATACTTTTTTGCAAAGGTGAGAAACAAAGATTTTTCTTCAGTTATTTTTTTCTCATTAGGTAGTTTAATTAAGATTAATTAGAGCTATAAATGTAAACTATTTGAAACATTTTTCTGTCAATACTGTGATAAATATCTAATATCGTATTTATAAAAGTACATTTCAACAGTTTAAAATCTGAAATCATCGGAAATGTTCACAGTGTGAAGACATCTGGGAATATTAATGTTTTTGAATCTGTTTAGCCAGTTTTTTTTCTTTCCTTAAAGAAAGTTCTATTTGTGGAGTATATAAATTTCAGGTTATGAGTAGTGGTGTGCTATTAAAATATTGATTCCTCCGATACCAGTTATTTATGTTCTAGAATTGATTGTCATATTAAAGTATCGATATTTTAGTAATTTGGGGTAAATATGCAGTTTATCATTAATAAAATAATAAAACACTAAGTTTTTGTACAAAGTATTGGTATCGGATCAGTATTGTCGATACCACCCTGCTAATATGATACAACAGTGAACCTGGAGGTGGTACAAATACTTTTGAGCTTACAATTCAAAATTATAAATAATAACTTTTTCTCTTTATAAATGATGTTGACTGTTTGACACCAGAGCATATTTAGATTAGGTTTAGGAAACATTTGGTTTATGATCCTTTACTATATTAACCCGTTACACTGATACACTATTGGGGTGTGACAGTACCAAGGACAAAGCACACATCATCTGTGAATTGCTTTGAGAAGAGAGCTCTGTTTGATTACCTGAGTGTGTAAATCTCGCTGTAAATCTGTGACAATAACACTTTTTTATTAACAAATCTATAATATAAAACATAAAATGATTGTTCAGCTGAGGTTATCAGAATATGATTAACATAATTATTACTACAATACTGAACAGAGTGACCTAAAACAACCATAAATGATTGTAGCGTTGGACCGCCAAGGTGGAGCACATAAACTCAACGCAGCAGTTGCCAGAGCACAGACGCTTTATTGTGTGACAAATAATACTGTGGTTTCGACCCTAGGCTCCGGACAAAGGCACTCTGTCTCGCTGCCACACCTTCCCAGCCAGCTGTCACTGTCAGAAAGCAGACACAGTCAATTTATGTACCTGTTCTCCCCGCCTCCGTGCCGCCCCATGAGCTCGCTGTGACGCTTTCTCCCCCGCAGCAGGCCAAATACCACACCCCTGCCACAATGATATTATTTTTTATGGAATAATTATTAACAAAGATCAGCATTTTTTGTCAAAAATGTTTTGATTTAAGAATTCACTGCAACGTTTCATATGTTTGCTTTCTCACAAGCACAAGATATCTTCTCTAAACTGGTTTTGTCTTTTTCCACTTTTAGGTTGCCACTCACAGTTGCCTGGTGAGCAAATGAAGGGATTTTGTTAAAAATTCTTCAAGTTTCATGTTTGTTTGTTTTTTTAACATGTTTGATAACAAGACAAAAACACCACCATCAGTTACATTTTATAATATAGCCTCTGACTAAAAACTCTCTTAACTTTACCATGCATTTTTCATATAATTTTGTGGCGCTATGGTGTAATTTTAATTTCCTGAAAATACTTAGCAGAACTTAGTTGTAAGGATTTGATTTTATTAGGAAAAAACAAAGTATACAAAGTATTTTTTTGACACTGGTGTCATCTTTTTAGGTTACAAAACTGCTCAATATGGAAAAACCTGCATGTTAATGTGTTTTTGTGTCATATGCATCTGTATTTTCTTTAAGTGACATATATTAAAGAATAGTTTTTAATTAAAAGGTCTGATCAGATTAACTGGATAGTACAGGAAAGTACTTTCTTTGGTAATCTGACTAGGTTTACTAGGTCACTTGAAACCGATGATTTAATGTTTTTAAATAATTTCCAATTTAAAAGAGATTTATATAAATGCTTCTACTATTTAAATGCAATATGCAAATACTATTACATTTCTTCTTGAATAACATTTAGAATATAATTCATCATTATAATAAACATTTGCATCAAAATCAATGTTTTTTTTCAAAATTAAATAATTTATGTTTGATTGGATCAGCTGCAGCTGCCCAGCCAAGAAAACTCATGCCAGAGGAGGTTTGGACC
>NW_024583333.1:78254-82562 GCF_018398535.1 Haplochromis burtoni
TACGGTGCATGCAGTAATGTCACCTCCCAAACCTGTGAATGCATCAAAGGGCTTCCTCCTGGTGGAGAGTTCTGTGAACCAATTTCAAGTAAGGATTTAGCAAATAATTTTTACGTGACCAGAGTGTGGTTATATACTCACAGAATGTATTCAAATATGTCTTGAATAAA
Organism: Haplochromis burtoni; assembly: GCF_018398535.1. NCBI lineage: Eukaryota > Metazoa > Chordata > Actinopteri > Cichliformes > Cichlidae > Haplochromis > Haplochromis burtoni. The sequence continues at coordinate 78,425 of NW_024583333.1, forward strand.
TTAATTTGTTTTGGACTAATTTCCTTCTTTTTCCATGGATTTTAATTTATTCTTCACAGCTTTTAATCCATGTCCAACTATTACAACTACATTGTCATCAACGACATCATCAATACCAACAATTACAAACACAACAACAAACACAACATCGACGACAACACCAACAACAAACACAACATCGACGACAACAACAACAACAAACACAACATCGACAACAAGCACAATATCAGCAACAACACCAACAACAAACACAACATCGACGACAACACCAACAACAAGCACAATATCAGCAACAACACCAACAACAAACACAACATCGACGACAACAACAACATCAGCGAAAACACCAGCAACAAACACATCATCAGCGACAACACCAACAACAAACACAACATCGACAACAAGCACAATAGCAGCGACAACACAAACAACAAGCACAATAGCACCGCCAATACCAACAGCAAACATAACATCGACGACAACTCCAACATCAACAACAACATCGACGACAACAACATCAACGACAACAACAACTACACTGATAACAAAGGGATTTAACATAACTATGGATGTTGAATTCAAGGAAGAATACAATCAGGAAACCAATGAATTTCACATTGCTGTTAGAGACGCTGTAAGTCTTTATTTGCTGTTTTTCTGTGTCATTTAGTTTTCTTGTGTTCTCAATCTACTAACTGTATGGGATATTAATTCTTGTGTTTTGTCATTGTCTCAAACAGATCAGACGTGAAGGAACAAACCAAGGAATAGAAACAAAATTAATTAATTTCCGGTAACTCACAATGTCTTTTTTTTTTTACTTTACTTTTTCTTACCAGGTTTTTTTTTCTTCCTCTTCTACTCCTTTTATAGTATGGTTATTGAAACATTCCACCTGTTTTTGCAAAGTCCTTTCACAAAACTGATATTTTAGTGTTAACTAGTTACGGGGGGATATTATCATCCTAACCCAATGAGATTAGTTAACAACTTCCAAGAACAACTGGTGTGTTGAAGGCACTGAATTCGAAAGCAGGTGACCTGAAAGAAAGGATTATGCCTAAGTTGAAAACCTACACCCTCTTTGGCTGAATTTTAGGACTACATGAAGGGAAAGTCTCCTACATCATTACGTATAATCCCTAGTGTGACAATCACTAAAAACTTACCAGCTGATCTATAGTGGTCCTTGAGTGACCTTTTGAGATACTTGGCTACAATACGCAGAACACTCCATGGAGAGGAAGAGACTAAGATCAAAGCAGACTAGAGAGAAGGCATCTAGGGGCGATCGTGGCTCAAGAGTTGGGAGTTCGCCTTGTAATCGGAAGGTTGCTGGTTCGAGCCCCGGCTTGGACAGTCTCGGTCGTTGTGTCCTTGGGCAAGACACTTCACCCGTTGCCTACTGGTGGTGGTCAGAGGGTCGGGTGGCGCCAGTGAACGGTAGCCTCGCCTCTGTCAGTGCGCCCCAGGGTGGCTGTGGCTACAATGTAGCTTGCCATCACCAGTGTGTGAATGGGTGGATGACTGGATATGTAAAGCGCTTTGGGGTCCTTAGGGACTAGTAAAGCGCTATATAATACAGGCCATTTACCATTTAGCTATTGAAATTACAGAAAGGTGTGATGAAGAAAGAAGTACACAAAAGAGGAAAGAAGTACAACAAGCTTTATATACCTGGGCCCTTAGAAATTGTCATGGTGCATTTTTTTTTATTCCAAAAGCACCCTGAGATAACTTTCTCCAGTGTGAGTAAAGTAGCCCTATGCATCCTGGAGAGCACCTGAAGTTACACAGAGGACTCCCACCTGAAGCGGGCGAGCCTTGGGTGCAGGCGGAGCAACAGGTGGGTGCTTTTGTCAGCTCCGGGGACCTCCAAGAGCCAGCTGGGTCCCGCGGACAATGCACTTGTAGTTGGCAGCATGCCACGACTTCCAGTGGAGCTCTTCCTCCAGCTGAGTGAAAGCTGCCTCCCGTCTGCTGAGTCCATTATATGGTCAGGTCATTCTGTCACAGTCTGACTGAGGCAGACTGCATGTATTGTGAAGAAGGACTCAAAAGCAGACCAAAACAGAATGTGGAATAACAAAAAAACGAGCCGTTTATTAAGGCTCAAAATAAACTAAAACTCAAAATGCTGGGTCAAAAGATCCTACTGACACTACTCTTCAGTTGTTAAGATTTAAGATGAGATGTATTCTCTGTGAAAGTGTTCCCATTCATTTTAAAATAATTTTTCTATTGAATTTTTCTGAAGTTAGGCACTTCATTTGAAGGCCACAATTTTCACATTTTATTTTCTGTTATTTTTAAATGGAGCCTTACTTTTAATGAGAATGCTGTGGAGGGTGAATGCAACATAGGTCCCAGTGGTAATCAGAGCACTCGGGGCAGCGATTCCTAAACTGAGCAAAAGGGTACAGCTGAGCCCAGCAACGACATCTGAGGTCTACATCTAGAAGCGGGCAGTCCTTGGAACATCAAAGATCCTGCAAAGGACCCTCAAGCCTGCAGGCATCTGGCAGAGGACCTGAGCTTGAAGGGTCAAGACTGCCCACAGGGCGAGTCGGAAACTGATCATGTTGAACATTTCATAACCTACAAAAAGCCTTTAAATGAAGTTCTCAGGGTGTTCTTTTGTCACGTCGGCTATGACAGACGTGTGGAGTGGAGAGAGCGTGGACCCAAATGCAGACACTGACAACAAACTTAAACTGAAAACATTCCTTTAACTGGGGCAGAGCAAATAAAAATACAGGAATGCAATGACTGAACTAATATGACCTAAACAGAGAGGAAACTAGAAACAAGTAAAACGAAACTAAACAACTGAAACTCAAACTATGGACCATGGGACCCTTAGACCTGCAGAGAGTGATACACAGACAACCCACCAGCAAACAGCAGAAGATAAAGGGCGTGAATACACAGAGGGATAATGAGGGAATTAGACACAGGAGGAGAGCACAGCTGGGAGTAATCACACATAACGAGACAGGGAGGAAGCAAAACTGAAAACACTAGCATAGGACATGAGACCGTCAAAGTAAGAGGAAACACGAGAGAGGCACAGAAATACGGATTTGACAGTGAAACAAGGAGAAGCACAGACATGAAAACATAACTTGACTAGATGTGACACAAGGAAGACAGGAGTGGCACAGAGACAGAAACCTAAACATTACAAACTATAAATAACATAAGCAGGAAACAAGAGCGACAATCAAAACCACGAAAAACAACAAAACCAAGAACTAAATAAAAAAACAGAAAACATTGGGTCCCAGACCCAGTACCGTGACATCTTTGGCCCACTGTTGGCAATTGTGGCCCATGAATATCGACCTGTTGATGCAAGATATCTGGCTTCACTAACAAATGGACTGAATGCTTGGTTTACTTTGACAGCAAGATGAAGAGTGCTGGCCAAAGGCTGCGCTTTGTCACTGATTCTGTTTATTACCTTCAGCCATGAAGTGTATAATATATTTTATTTAATAAACTAGGAGGAAAGAATAAAAAGATATTAAAGCAGTAAACGTAGGTTACTTTTATGTGATGAAATTTCTTGGTCTATCCTGCCTCATCACAACGAAGACTTCACTGTAAACATTTCCATCTGTTAAATTGTAAATTAATGTGACTGAGGGAAAACTCAACATGCAGTAAAACTGTCTCTACTACTCATTCTAAAAACATATAATCTGGAAACAGTCTGACATTTAGCCTTTACCCAGTAGAGAAAAAATTAATTGTTAATTATTTGCAATTTACAGTAATTTCTTTTTTTTGTTGCCATAACTAAAGGCATTTGATGTTTTTGTTATTTGAGATGAAACTTGTTTGGCCTGTGTGAGTGAACATAGCATGTGAGAACTTAAGAGTTGGCAACTCTTTTGTGGTTACATTCTTTTAAAGGAACTCTGTTCTCTGTTGCAGGAGTGGAAGTACCATTGCCCAATATCAAGTCAGTGCTCCCTCTTCTATTACACCAGACTTTCAGACAACAAATTTAAACATATCCAACAACCTGGCAAAATTATACCCTGTAATATTTGAGGGTAAGGTGGTTTTTTTACATTTATGCTTTCAAATGTTGTGAATATCTGTTGGTCCAGATAGTTGTTTAATAATTGTG
>NW_024583333.1:92912-101539 GCF_018398535.1 Haplochromis burtoni
CTACATCATTACGTATAATCCCTAGTGTGACAATCACTAAAAACTTACCAGCTGATCTATAGTGGTCCTTGAGTGACCTTTTGAGATACTTGGCTACAATACACAGAACACTCCATAGAGAGGAAGAGACTAAGATCAAAGCAGACTAGAGAGAAGTTATCTAGCTATTGAAATTACAGAAAGGTGTGATGAAGAAAGAATTACACAAAAGAGGAAAGAAGTACAACAAGCTTTATATACCTGGGCCCTTAGAAACTGTCATGGTGCATTTGTTTTATTCCAAAAGCACCCTGAGATAACTTTCTCCAGTGTGGGTAAAGTAGCCCTATGCATCCTGGAGAGCACCTGAAGTTACACAGAGGACTCCCACCTGAAGCGGGCGAGCCTTGGGTGCAGGCAGAGCAACAGGTGGGTGCTTTTGTCAGCTCCGGGGACCTCCGAGAGCCAGCTGGGTCCCGCGGACAATGCGCTTGTAGTTGGCAGCATGCCACGACTTCCAGAGGAGCTCTTCCTCCAGCTGAGTGAAAGCTGCCTCCCGTCTGCTGAGTCCATTATATGGTCAGGTCATTTTGTCACAATCTGACTGAGGCAGACTGCATGTATTGTGAAGAAGGACTCAAAAGCAGACCAAAACAGAATGTGCAACGTGATGTGGAATAACAAATATAAAGGCTCAAAATAAACTAAAACTCAAAACGCTGGGTCAAAAGATCCTACTGACACTACTCTTCAGTTGTTAAGATTTAAGATGAGATGTATTCTCTGCGAAAGTGTCCCCATTCATTTTAAAATAATTTTTCTATTGAATTTTTCTGAAGTTAGGCACTTTATTTGAAGGCCACAATTTTCACATTTTATTTTCTGTTATTTTTAAATGGAGCCTTACTTTTAATGAGAATGCTGTGGAGGGTGAATGCAACATAGGTCCCAGTGGTAATCAGAGCACTCGGGGCAGCGATTCCTAAACTGAGCAAAAGGGTACAGCTGAGCCCAGCAACGACATCTGAGGTCTACATCTAGAAGTGGGCAGTCCTTGGAACATCAAAGATCCTGCAAAGGACCCTCAAGCCTGCAGGCATCTGGCAGAGGACCTGAGCTTGAAGGGTCAAGACTGCCCACAGGGCGAGTTGGAAACTGATCATGTTGAACATTTCATAACCTACAAAAAGCCTTTAAATGAAGTTCTCAGGGTGTTCTTTTGTCACGTCGGCTATGACAGACGTGTGGAGTGGAGAGAGCGTGGACCCAAATGCAGACACTGACAACAAACTTAAACTGAAAACATGCCTTTAACTGGGGCAGAGCCAATAAAAACTACAGGAATGCAATGACTAAACTAACATGACCTAAACAGAGAGGAAACTAGAAACAAGTAAAACGAAACTAAATAACTGAAACTCAAACTATGGACCATGGGACCCTTAGACCTGCAGAGAGTGATACACAGACAACCCACCAGCAAACAGCAGAAGATAAAGGGCGTAAATACACAGAGGGATAATGAGGGAATTAGACACAGGAGGAGAGCACAGCTGGGAGTAATCACACATAACGAGACAGGGAGGAAGTAAAACTGAAAACACTAGCATAGGACATGAGACCGTCAAAGTAAGAGGAAACACGAGAGAGGCACAGAAATACGGATTTGACAGTGAAACAAGGAGAAGCACAGACATGAAAACATAACTTGACTAGATGTGACACAAGGAAGACAGGAGTGGCACAGAGACAGAAACCTAAACATTACAAACTATAAATAACACAAGCAGGAAACAAGAGCGACAATCAAAACCACAAAAAACAACAAAACCAAGAACTAAGGAAAGAGGAAAGAATAAAAATATATTAAAGCAGTAAACGTAGGTTACTTTTATGTGATGAAATTTCTTAATCTATCCTGCCTGAACGAAGACTTCACTGTAAACATTTCCATCTGTTAAGTTGTAAATTAATGTGACTGGGGGAAAACTCAACATGCAGTAAAACTGTCTCTACTACTCATTCTAAAAACATATAATCTGGAAATAGTCTGACATTTAGCCTTTACCCAGTAGAGAAAAAAATAATTGTTAATTATTTGCAATTTACTGTAATTTCTTTTTTTTGTTGCCATAACTAAAGGCATTTGATGTTTTTGTTATTTGAGATGAAACTTGTTTGGCCTGTGTGAGTGAACACATTGCATGTGAGAACTTAAGAGTTGGCAACTCTTTTGTGGTTACATTCTTTTAAAGGAATTCTGTTCTCTGTTGCAGGAGTGGAAGTACCATTGCCGAATATCAAGTCAGTGGTCCCTCTTCTAATACAACAGACATTCAGGCACTAAAGTTAAACATATCCAACAACCTGGCAAAATTATACCCTGTAATATTTGAGGGTAAGGTGGTTTTTTTACATTTATGCTTTCAAATGTTGTGAATATCTGTTGGTCCAGATAGTTGTTTAATAATTGTGCGACATTTTTGTCCTTAAAGCCTCGCGTCCCCTGACATTTTCGCCAAATGATGGATTTTATGAGCAAACAGTGACTGTAACATGTGGCCCTCCACCAGTGGATCTCAATTTTGGCACTGTCTCAGCAGCAGAGTGGAGACGTAATATGGTGCTCATATCTGAAGATGGAGAACACAGAATTAATCCAAGTGGGGATGGAAAATCAACCTTAACTGTGTTAAGGTTTATTAGCGCTGACGATGGTAAGAAATGGATTGATACATTTAATAGGAATACATTTTTTTCAATTAATTGTATTGTAATATTTTCTTTTAAAAATGTAACAATATTTTAATTTTAATAAAATTAAAATGTAACTCCTTCATCGCAGTTTTCTATTAATACCCAGGCTAGAGCAACAGCAAAATTCTGATTGGCTGGGTAAAATTCATCTTACAGTGTAACACAATCATTGTCAGTGCATCAGTCAGTCTGACCTGCTTATAAAAGACAAATTGCAGCGAAAGCTTCACCCAAAGTTTCAAATTATGTGCATTCAGCTGAAAACATGAAAAAGCCTTTCAGTTTATAAATCATAAGATAAGGAACTCACTCAGTGAAATGTCTAAAACATTTGACCACCCCAATTTACACAATGTCAAAGGAACTAGTGGCTTTGGTAAAAATGACTTAGGTGACAAAACGTCTCTTTAAACAAAACTTAAAAGGTTTTGGGTTAGTTATTGCGTTCACCATTGTCTTTCTGAATGTATGAGCTATTTTGGAAAATGCAAAATTTTCAGAGCTAAAACGTTTTAAAATATTTGGAGAATTATGGCTAAGAAATATTGTGGCAATCAGGAGGCAAAGAAATATTGTAACTGGAGGTGAGTAACTAATTTGACAGCAAACTTACAAACTGTCCTTTATTTAACGGATGAATATTTGGGAGATGTTATTGTTTTAGGCTAGTTTTGTTGAAATGTTTCAATGAGGGAGGAAAACCACGAGCATTAAAAAATGTTGTTATTGTTATTGCAAATATTTTATGCCTCTTTTGTTGGTTTAATTTGAACAATTCACTTTTAACTACAGGAGTTTATGAATGTCGGCTCATGCGCACAGACGACAAAGCATTTTTTCGTCAGAGATCTGCAACATCATTCAGTCTGAAAACAAAACCCACAATCACAGTCTCACCAATCAGACAGTATGTGAAATGTCCTGGAGGAAGTGTGGCTCTGAATTGCAGTGTGAGTGCTGGGTATCAGGTCGAGTTTCCGGAGTTTCCCATGGCAGGTAAGCCTGACACAAAAACACAAAACTCAACAAAAGGCAAATCTGTTACTGAGAAACATTTTATATCACATTTTTCACAAAAGCATATTTAATGCAATTAATATTATTTTGTAACTTTTCGGTCTTGCTATTGTTCTACTCTCTAGGATATTTTTAACTTACCTTTATTGTTGTTGTTTAGGCACTGGTACTTCGATTACCTATAATTATACTACAACTCAAGGTTGTCAAGAAGGGGAAAAGACAGTCATCTGTCAGTTAAAAAACAAGAATTTTACAAATACAATAACACTAGAGTTATCCTCAGAAAGTGAGTATTAGTTAATACATTCAGATATTCACAAGTATGAATGTGATTATGCATTAATAACTGCAAACTGAAAAATACATGTTAAAACTGCTGAGGTATTTTTTCTCTCTCTTTATAGAAACTGTCTGTATAAATGACACATTTGGCCAAGGATATGAAGGCTACAAAGCTGCAGTGCCCTGTTCACAACCAAACAAGGTGGGAGAAATAACTGCAGTGTGTAAGAAAAATGGGAATTTTGACGATGTTGAAGAGAACTGCATCCTGTTGCCAGTTCAGGAGCTGCTTGACCAGTCCCAGGTAACCTAGCTCTCTGGTTGTTTCCAACAACAGATAATGAATCATTGATTCAATTAAGGCAACAGTATGCAAGTCAAATCAAATTACTTTTATTGTCACATCACAATATACTGGTACACTGGTACAGCACATGCGAGTGAAATTCTTGTGTGCAAGCTTCAAGCAACAGTCTTGTGCAAAATGCAAGAAACAAGAGAATTACAAGAATAGGAATATGAGAATTATAAGAATGAATATATGTACAACTATAATAATGTATGCACCTCATTAAGTGTGTGTGTGTGTGTGTGTGTGTACATATGTATAAAGTATACAGAGGTCAGATGTAGTAATGGTCTGAGCCAAACCCTAATTTGGCAACTGTGATGGAGTTGGTGGGAGGTATTGTACTGTATTCAACTTATCTTAGATAACATCCTACTCCCCATACTCCCCAACACCACCTAAAATGGGTACAGCATGCAGCATCACAGAGGAAAGCACTGCCCACAACAGATTCATAGAGTATTATCCAACAGATGTTAAAAGACCTCATCTGCCTCAGAAAATAGAGAAAACTCTGGCCCTTCCTGTAAAGTGCAGTTGTGTATTTAACCCACTCCACTTTATTGTCAGTGTTCTCTCTGAGGTATTTATGTTGTGGTGGTTTCATGGTCCTCCTAAAGTCCACAGTCAATTCTTTGATCTTTCTCACTTTGTGGAAGAGACTGGCTACAGTAGAAACTCAGCCACGAAATAGAAAAATCATATGGTCACTGGACACCTCTGCACATAGTGTGCAGAGGTCATTAATCTTTGGCAGAGTAAATCACTACCTTCAAACTTTATAAGGCCTCCAGATTAGTTAAAGAACAGTTCATAAGGAGCTTCATGGAAGCAAGCTGTAAATATAACTTCTACCACCAATCTCTAGGTCTTGTCTTAGCTTTTTATTCTAATCATTAACAAATAATTATGTCCATCCATCTTCTTCCACTTATATGGGGCTGGATCGCGGGGGCAGCACCCCCCAGAGAAGTTCACCCTGCCCGGGATAGGGTTACTGGGGTCCTGCCCCGGAGCCAGGCCTAGGGAGGGTGCCCAAGGGCAAATGTCTGGTGGCTGAGTCTTAGTCCACAGAGCCTGGCCAGACACAGCCTGCAAAAGGGACATGGGCTCATCCTCCTGTAGGCCCACAGTCCTGTAGGAGGTGCCATTGGGGGTCAGCTGCAATGGGTGTCGCACGTCAAATGGGAGCAGAGGCCCTGGCAGACTGATTCCCGGGTACCAAGACTAGCAAATAATTATGTGTAATAATAATTCTATATCAGTATATTGGCTGTATGTAATGAATGAATATCTGTACCGTTGATGCACAGTGGTCCTGTGTGTGTGGTCCAGTGTTCTCCTTAAAAAGGGAATGAGAAAAATGCATCAGAAGCCTCATATGTGATTTTAAAGCAAGTGCATCACTTGTGCTTAAACCTGCAGGAAAACTAGAAGAAGGTAAAATAAGTAGAATATATAAAATTATTAAGTGGAGTTAACATGCCTCTGTTCAAATCTCACAGTTCTTGACTGCCACTACATTGCCAGTATTTTTGGAACAGCTCAAGAACGTCACTGTCAATTTTACTGAAGAAGTGATTACATCTCCTGCCAACATTAAAGCTATTGTGAGAATACTCATCAATGTCGCCAACAAATCTTCATCACTCGATATCTCAATTAGCAGAGTTTCAATGGAGGTATGTTGATTAGATTGCAGACGTTTTCACATTCTGAACAGTTAATGTTTTTAATCTAAAATCATTCTTTTCTCTTTACTATAGAATGTCTTGATAGCAGCAGGGGTTCTCACCATCAATGGAACAAAGAAAACATGGAACATTCTCAATAACAATGACACCAAAAGCATCTCAAACAACACTGATGTTAAAAGTGTTAGCTCATCATTTTTGGACTCCCTTGAAATAATAACATCTCGTCTTGTCGATGCAACTTTTGAGATTATGACAGGCTTTATTCAGTTAAACAGAACTACATTCACAGACACTTTCAATGCTGAATTTAATTCTTCAGTGACAATACAAATACCAGAGTCTAATGGAGATAACAAAACAATCACTATGATAGTATTTAACTCGTTAGATAACGTACTACCTGCAAGAGATGAGGCCAATTCATCGCTCAAGTCCATAAACGGCAGGGTTGTACTTGTTCAGTCCAGTGGCCAAATCAATAATATCTCTTTCACATATGATATTTTAAATGATACACTGGGAAACCCTGAATGTGTCTTCTGGAACTTCCGCCTCTTTGATGGTCTGGGAGGATGGGACGGCAAGGGCTGCGAGTTAGTGTTAAACATAAATGAAACAGAAACTGTCACCTGCAACTGCAACCACCTGACCTCATTCTCCATCCTCATGTCACCGAACAGTCCGAAGAAACTCTATTTGGACATTATAACCTACATTGGAGTTGGCATTTCAATGGGATCCTTGGTCATATGTCTCATCATTGAAGGCCTCATTTGGAGAAAAATAAGAAAGAATGAAACCTCTTACTTGCGTCATGTTGCCATTGTTAACATCGCCGTTTCCCTCCTGATTGCAAACATTTGGTTTATAATTGGAGCGGCCATTTCAGATGCAGAAGTTAAAAACCCCCCAGCATGCACTGCAGCTACCTTTTTTATCCATTTTTTCTACCTAGCCCTGTTCTTCTGGATGCTGGCCTCAGCTATGCTGCTGCTCTACCGTACAACTAATGTTTTTGGTGGGGGTTTGTCTAAAGCATCTATGCTGGCCATCGGATTTTTTCTAGGCTACGGAGCTCCTCTCATCATTGCAACAGTAACTATAGCTGCAACTGCACCTGACAACGGATACATTCGAGAAAATACCATATGCTGGCTCAACTGGGATAAGTCCAAAGCTCTGCTGGCATTTGTGATTCCTGCACTTTTAATAGTGGTGACAAACCTTATTATCCTGGTTGTGGTTTTGTACAAAATCATAAGGAGAAGGGTTGGAACAACTGCTGCACAAGCAGAGGAAAAGCACGTCTTAGTGGTTATTGCCAAGAGCTTGGCTGTGCTCACACCATTTTTTGGCATAACTTGGGGTTTGGGAATTGGAATTCTGGCTGATCCACCAAATGAAGGAATCCATATTGCATTTGCATTCTTCAATTCACTACAGGTACAAATTCATTTTTCCCCCTATCTGTATACCATGATAGTAGCATCTTTAATCACTAAATCCTTGATAACTCATGTTACTCTGTTTTTAAAAAAGGGCTTCTTTATTTTGGTGTTTGGAACACTGCTGGACGGTAAGGTACGTACAGCTCAATTTTAAGAACAGAAATATAAATTCTAATAATACTGCACTAAAATCCACTTCCACTTTCAGTGCCATGTCATGGTTTCTCTGTAAGCCTGTTTAAATGGCTACTCAGACTTGAGGATAGAAGTAGCCAAGTAGTAGACGGGAACATTTAATAAATAACAGTTATGTGCATATGCTCATATTCCACACAAGAACACACACAAAAAAATATGATGAACATCACCATAGAGCAAAAACAATACAAGATAGTTTGCTTATAGTGTTTGGCTTGGCAATAAGAACAAATTTATCAAATTTCTGTGACTTCTATTTTAGTGTTCTAACATTTGACATTTCATTTATCAGGTGCGGTCAGCAATGGCATCATGGTCACAACCTTCCAGAAGTAGGACAGGGGTAAGAACAAGTTTCCCTGTCATGGGCTTCATGTTCCTTTTTTCTTTCCTTTCTTGTTAATCACAGCTAATTTGCTTCTTGTTAATATTGTTTGATTTGCTTTTTGTTTTGTTTTTTTAGAGCACAAGTGCTGGAAACTCAACATCAAGTCGACTTCGATTTTTAAGGAACTGGAGACGTGGAAGACGTGGAAGAGGTAAAGAACCATCAAGGAAACCATCAACTTAATTTCTCTGTAAAAATGAAGTGAAAGCTGTGTGTTTTTAGGTGTGCTTGTACTTTGATCAGGCAGTCCAACATGGAAAATAATAATTGGATGTGTTTTGTATCAACACATACAAAATGTCATTTTAAAAAATGTTATTTATACAATTATTTAATCTGCCAACAAAACTACAGATTCCTGGTGTCGTACTGTATCTACTGTTCTATTTTTTTTTTTGATTCCCCACCCCGGATTATTTTCCTTTTTTTTTTTTTAGATGGCTACCAGACGACATCCAGTGCATCCAGTGATTTCCATTCCGCTAGCAACACATAATGTGTGCAGAAAA
>NW_024583334.1:0-5038 GCF_018398535.1 Haplochromis burtoni
GTAACTTAAAGAAGTCCAGACGCTTTTCTTTGCAAGCTGCTTTGACTACGATGACCTGGATGACTGAGAACCTTCACAGACACCCGCCTATGAAAGTTCATTTTATAAAAACGTATTTACCAGGTGTCGTTAAAGACAGGAAGGCATTTTTAACAAAGCTGTTTCAAACCCTCTAGTTTTGTTTTTCATCATTATATGAGTTTACTTTGCACACAAAAAGTTATTAACCAAAAAATAAAAATTACCACATGAACAGATTTTTTCTCAAGTCCAGACTGATTTATTTTGTCTTTGGCCCGGTACTCAAACCCTTGAGTATCAAAACCTGGAGTTTTGATAGTATCAAAACCTGGAGTTTTGATACTTGCCATCTTGATTTTCTCAAGATAGCGCCTGTGTGGATTTATTTGGATTCTGCTTGTAAATTTGTCCTCAATGTTGTTGCTCCTTTAAGTTTCAGACAGTGCATGCCCAAGGCTAGTCTTTGACTAACTGATTCTACCCGAGCCATTAGAAAAGAATGTAGAAGATGTGAAAGACGGTGGAAAAAGGAGACGCTGTATGTTTGTCTGGAAAGTTTATCAGAGAGCAGTAAAGGCCGCCAAGCACTCTTATTTTTCTCAACTTATTGCTGCTAGCTTGCATAACATGCATCATGTTTTGTATAACACTATAAATTCTGTACTTAATATTGAAGCCCATGTTCTTTTGCAGTCTTCTGATGTTATGTGCAATCACTTTATTAATTTTTCTATGGACAAGGTTTCTAGCTTGAGACCTCCGACTCTATCTATTGCTCACCTGGCCATGCATGTTTCTTGCTCAAGTCTGTTTTCTGCTTTTCTACCAATTGCTCTACTTGATTTAGAGACAGTTGTGTTAAATGCGGTGGCACAATTTTTAATTGGTAGAAGGAAATTTGAGCACATCAGTCTTGGCCTCTCTACATTGGCTTCCCATCAAATTTAGGATCCGTTTTAAATCTGTTTTCTTTTATTGGGTTTTAAATCTTTAAATGGTCTGGCTCCTGTTTATTTGTCTGATCTGCTGTCCCCACTCGTTCGCTTTTGTCAACTTCGGTTGCTTTCAGTCCCTAAGTTGCGGCTGAAACTTAACCCTGATGGGGTTTAAGCTCTTGGGGGTGTCTGTGGTTCCCGAGCACTGGGGCTACGAGAAAAGAAGGCCGGGGAAATGCAATAGGAGTACCCCCATCGCAGGGGGAAGCGTAATACCCCCAAGCGACAGGCTCATCGTAGTGGCGGCATTGTCGGAGGGAGAGGGACAAGGAACGCGAGAGGGGTAGTGGAGTACCCCAAACTGATAAGAGTGGAGATTGGCGGTACTAAGGCTGCTGCTTTTTTTGAGGGATTCTGCGGTCACTAGGCGCGTGACTTTCCCTACATGCGGTTATTTGCTAGCACGTAACAGAAAAGGGAGGCTATGTCATGCACTGGACCGTGGCAGTGGAAGAATAAGATCGAGGTAGGAGGTGCAGCGGCGACACCGAGGACACGGCCGCCACGACGGGCCACGTTTCACTATCAAGGATTGGAGAGCAGCAATGTCACTCAAGACCTTCCAGGTCTACTCGAGCACCTTGCGTTTCAACAACCGAGAGGCCAGATAAGCCAGGCGGTGTCGCGACCCCGAGGAGCGCGGCTACCACAAACTGGCCCCTATCAGAGCCATTTGGGACGAGTGGTGCGCGAGACTGCCTTGCATGTACCGGCCAAGCCCCGAGGTCACCGTAGACGTGCTGCTCCTCACCCCTTGCTCTTGGTACTTTTCTGGGTACCGGGATGACCAAAATGATGACGACAACGAGCTCAAAAGGTGAAGGCTCTTCCTTGAGCGGTTAGGCAAAGCCCTTGCGCTCCCCGCGATTGAGGCCAGGGCGATCGCCCCAGTGCTCGCCCAGCCCGCCGCTGCTGCAACCAGGTGCCCCGAGGGGTCACGTGACACCCCACCGACAAAGCATGGCATGTGTATCGCAGGAGCAAGGACATCAAGGCCAAGACCCGGTGCCACCTGCACATGTGCTCCAGATACGCGATCACCAACTGCCCCAGCTGCGCTTTGCTTGGGGGTCCCCTCGGGCCGCGACGCCCGCACGCCATCAGCGCCACAGAAACCCCACGGAAGCACAAGGGTTAACATAAGTCCAATAAGTAGCCGAGATGCTGTTCGATCGGTGGCATTGTCTCAGACGTATCATGCTTGACACGCTTGTCGTGTATTACAGATGGCAGGTATGCAGTCGCTTGATTCGTCAGGGTCGTGTGGTTTGGCAATACAGAGAGTGGCTATAGTGAGTCTGCCGGTCAGTGGTGTTGTTTTCTTATGCAAAGTACTCCTTACGGCAATTCGTCGAATCCCAGCTTGCGATGTTCAGACGTAAGCTCAGCGAACCAACTGGTAATCTGTTCCAGCAAGCTGGACGGATTTTTGCGTCCCGCGAAACACAGTTCGCCTATGTATATGATATTCTTTTCCACCGATTTGTAGGATGTTTCTCGTCAGGATACTTGGCACTAATATGTCACATGGTCCGCGTGAACACATCTTTCCAAGACCCTCCTAGTGTTATCTACATCCATACTTTTTCGCGTATAGAGCTGACACACACATAGACAGGATTCTTGATCTGGACCTTGCGTCTCGGACCTCGCATCTGAGTTACACAGCACACTTCTTCATGGCATGGAACATTATGTGTAGTGTAGCAATACACTAAGACACATAATAAGACACAAATAAAGAAGCGCATGAAGAATAACATGGAATGATCTGTACCTTTTATGCAACTTAGTTAAAAAGCACAAAATGTGTAATTTTATTAAGTTGCTCTGTGAACACAAAGCTAGGCCTAACACACAATGTTGCAGGGCTGTGTATGTTTAATTAGAAAATTACATTTGGTCAGGGGTCCGGTGGGTTTTTTGGTCGGGAACTGTGCGCTCAGTCGGGGGGAATTCGTGAGATTATATAAAGACGTGATCTGACAGTTGCTCGTAGAAGCCGGATGTTGTATTGACAATGTACTCCTTGAATGCAGCTGTGCGAGCGCTAACCTTTGCGCTGTGTTTCTTGTGCCGGTCCTCTAGTCAAAGCGCAATTAAACAAAACAGCAGTTACAGAGAGCGCTGTGATCGGGTGAATGGCAGATGCTATCACATTACCAGGCATTTTAGACAGTCCGACATCTGTGTTTTACAAAGACAGACTGCGTATCTCACCCACCAACCATTTGTACAGTGTAACACCCGTGAGATCGGGGTACCAAGTTACTATCCGCTTCCTCAGCTGCAGTGACGAAGGGCAATACATGTTAGGGGGGAGCTTTTCACAGTTTTCGCCAAACCTGAACACTTGAACACTGGGGTGTATATTATACCATAGTAACCCGTCTACGTGGCGTGTAATGGAGATATGGAATCACACGATGAGTCAAACAGAAATCCCGGCGGGTTGTTGTTCAAAAGTCCAAGCCGCCACAATGCCTGAAGGTCATGGAGCTGACAAATGTAGAATGTGTATATACAAACGAAGAGGGGCAGATGATCAGACATGCTCGCAAACGACGAGGTCTGTTCAATTGAACAGAAGCGAAACTTCTACCACCGAGTGTATGTACAGTAGTTCGTGAACATAGGTCAAGAGTCCGCGGATGTTTGTCGCTATTGTAAAAAAATGATAATGATATGTCATGTGCTCTACTCTATAGCCTTGCCTACTTTACAGTTCTTGGAACCCATCAACACCAGTGTTCACTTGATAGACATATCACCACACAGTAAGGGCACAACAATGTTAGCAGTTTTTTTTTTCAAAGTGTGTTACATATGTCCTAACACTTTTGTTTTTCTTTTAATTTGCAGTTGACAGGCTGAAAAATGCGATGGAAGAGTACAAGAGTACAATAAAAGAGCTCAGTGGCGGTTCAAAAGCTACTGTCGCCGTTGGAGGGCTTATTGCGACGTTGATTGTGATCGTTCTAGGGTTTATGTATATATGATCGCCACTTGGCTTGTATGTGTTTATGTCAAGTGTGGGAAATAAAAGAAAATATATCATTGCTTACATGGCTTTTATTAGTGCCACTTTATTAAAACTTTTATTAAATGTGGAGTTGTAATTATTTTTATACATAAATTTAAAATGCGCTCATAAAGAGTTGGCGCTCAGTCCTTTTAAGGTCCTAAGCTTCGTCTGGTGTGAATGTCCAGACGATATATTGTGTAAGGTGACTTAGAGCGCGAGAAGGCCAATGCAAGCACGCTTACAGACACAAATAAGTTCTAGGTCAGAAGTGAGAGATACATTTAGCTTGTAACTGCATTTGTGCTTGCATAGCAACTGTTGATGCAGGACATGTTAAAGATAAGCATGAAAAGAACAAGTCAACGAGAAACATCTGGAGGGTGAGACGGTTGAAACAAACAGCCATGTATGGTAAAAAGGTTGCAGATAATGGAAACTTGTCTAACTGTCATTAACTGTAACTGATGCATATTATCTGCTTTGCTGACGCAAGAAGGGGCTAAACCCTGACATATCAAAACCATTTTGAAGCTTTTTAGCGGAGATCTACGCTGATGATGCTCCCCATGCGTGTGTTCAATAAAATCATTGTTTGACTGAACTCATCTGGACCAGTGTCAATGGAAAATTGTACTTCGTAGTCAGTATAATCTTTTAATGATATAAGTTTGCATATGGTAGAATACTGCATGTAATCATTTGTGTTTAGAAGTATATAGTTGGTGGCATATTGAAAGAATGTCTCATCCTAGGAGGTCTGTAACATTCCAGGGTGTTCTGGCATTCACCCCCACATCCTAGGAGCATGAGAGAGGTCGTACTTTGTCTTATTGTTTTACGGTAGGATTAACGTAGCTATGTCAGTTTTAGTCTAAGTGCCTTTTTACATATAGATGAACTGTTGGACTTTCCAGACCAGCAGGTTAAGGGAAGTCGTTTATGGGGTCACACTCTGACTGACACACACACACACACACACACACACACACACACACAC
>NW_024583334.1:5058-12004 GCF_018398535.1 Haplochromis burtoni
GGCCCTCTGACCACCACCAGTAGGCAACGGGTTAAGTGTCTTGCCCAAGGACACAACGACCGAGACTGTCCAAGCCGGGGCTCAAACTGGCAACCTTCCAATTACAAGGCGAACTCCCAACTCTTGAGCCATGATGGAAGGAAATGATCAGACATGCCCACTCTCTGTAAACCAGACAGCTAAACTGACCAACAGGTCAAGTGAAGACAACACAATAACAGCAAACAAAGTCATGCAACAGTGAATCAAGTTGGAACGCCAAACTGGCAACAAATGACCAACTGGTCAAAAAGAGATGTTCACTATGCCATCTTCATTTTCTATGCTTTGTTTCGGTGAGGGAAGTTCAAGCTTTTTTGGTCCTGGTGCTGAATTTAACTCTTGGTGGGAGGCACAACTTTTGTCAGCCATTTTTGGTGCATAATGAATAATAGAGGGTCAGGTATCTTTGCTGGCACTGAGGGTTAACAGTAGGATGACATGGGGGCATCTTCAGGTTTGTGCTGCTGTTCACTGGCTGACTGTGAGTTGGGCATTTGTCACTGTCACTGACATTTACAGGGTTGCTTCTTCTGTACGGCTTAATATGGTCAATGCTGTACTGATTTTTTAAAGTAGCTCCCTCGATGTTTTTTAATCTAACACATTTGCCAGAGATTTTATGAATGGTGTAGGGACCTGAAAAATCTGGATCTAGTCTTTCTATCTTCCTTCCACGTTTCCCCATGTTTGGGAGAAGAAGTTCATCTCCAACATTGTACAGAAGGGTTTTGTACGTCTTCCTTTTGTAATTTTTGTGACTTTGCTATATTTTCCTCTACAGTTTTTTTTTTAACTTTGTCTTGTGCGTCTCTTGTGGAAGATACACTGTAACTTGACTCCTCTGGGAGAATGATGGAGGACAGCTAAAATTTTCAAATTTTAATTAACAATTACAATCACAAAGGCAAATAAAGCATGTGAAACATGAACTGAAAAAACTATCAATAATAACTATTTTTTAAAACTAATTATACTACTATAAAGCTTTGAACTCATGTTGCCACAAAGATAGACTCCTATCATATTTTTTATTATTAACACTTGTTATTATAGTCACTTTTTACTCTTGATGCACTTGCACAGGTGAACACATTATACTGAAAGGTGTCCTCGCCATTGATAACTTTGCATAAAGATACAAATATAAAGAAATAATAATTAGTCACTTACCTTATCTGTAAAATGTGTCTTGCATTTAGAAACTAAGCAGAAAAGATGCTGCAGCCAGTATCGATATGCACACTTTCTAATTAAGATTATATTTAATTCATGCACAATCATAGTAGTTGCATGAACAGAATTCTCTAAACACTTACCGGGACTTCAACAGGAACTTCAGAAGGATATGTTGCTTCTCTCCCATACATTAAACGGAATGGTGTGTATTTGGTTGTGGTGTGGACCTTAGACCTCAAAGAAAACAGTGTAGCATCCAGATAGACATTCTGTTGACTGTTGACTAATTTTTTGAGGGCTCTACATGTAGACAATAAAGCCCCCCCCCAAAATATTGACAGTGTTTTAAAAGCTATTGAAATGTTACATGGCATCTTCGAAAACGTTAGAGCACTTTCGCAAATATGTGATGTCTGGCTAATCGAGCAGATATTTAAAGTTTGCACAGCACCATTCTCGCATGAAAATATCTTAAAAGTTTATTTTGTGACCCAGAAAGAGTAATATTTCAAACTCCGCCCCTCTGTGTTCCTCCGCCACTGCCTCGTTTGAGTTTTGGACGAAATGCATTCTGGGATATTGCATTTTGTCATTTCGAGCTGATTGGAGACCAAAACAGCCAATCAGATTTTTTTTTTTTGCATCCAAGTCTGTGATTGGTTGGTTTTGTGGCACAAATATAAGGGTGTACAGAAAGAGTTGAACGCACACAGGCAGAAATGTTGGGCGTGCAAGCAACACATTGCGAGCGAGCACAAATGCACAAACTGAGCGAGAGGGGCTGCTATTGTGTGTGTGTGTGTGTGTGTGTGTGTGTGTGTGTGGATAATAGCAAACACTGAAATACGTTTTTTGTACGTAGCAATGAATTTTGTTCACTCAAATTTAGCTTTTCTTCGCTCAAAATAAATTTCTCCTTAAAATGCAACACTTGCATCTGCAAATTTTTTTTATATGCGCTCAATTTTTTTCTACGTGTGCTCAGAATAGAGGCACAAAAATAACGCATTAGTCCCATGGCTTCTTCCTTTGTTTTTATCACTTTTGTGGGGATCCAGAAATTCTTTTATTGCTGCCATATAACCTGCATTATTATAATTGCATTAATAACATTCTTTACAGTATTATTCCATTTATAATATTTCTTACAGTATTAAGAAGAACTACTAAAAAACATAGAATTATAAAATCAGAAAGGCTACTAATGTAGCAGGGTTGAGATGACAAAATAGTTAATTAACACACTTTATTAACAACCGATGATTAAAATGACCAGACTCCCTACCACAATGCTACCCTAAAACAATCATAGCTTGATAAAAAAACAAACCAAAAAAACCCTAAACAAAATAGTGGAGACTGGCCACTTGAGGCGGCAACCTACAGGGAGGAGTACCCAAGGGTGCCACCAATTACTCACCCATGTAATTTACACTAAACTCTAAACTCTAATGCATCAGGGAGGAGACTCCACCTCACATACCCAGCCCCTCAACAAGCGGCCGCACCTCCGTTAAAGCAATAAAACAAAGCATAAAACGTTAAACAAATTAGTAAAAGAGATCTACATAAAACAAATACACCCCAAGTTACTGTTCTCTAGAAAAGCATCACATAACAAATAAAACAGCATAAGACAAGACAGCAGCAGTATAGCACAATCCTGCAACAAAAGAGGGAAACAGTCGTCAAGGTCCACCCTACTACATGCCACATTATGATAAACGCAAGAGTCCCACTTACCACTCTCTAAAGGGCAATACTTATACTGAGTAGCTTCCCTGGAGAGATCTGCAGCGCTTAGCTGCCTAATGCTCTCGGCCACCTTGGATGGACAAGACTGCCAAATGCCGCCATCTGGTAGTGAATCGCAGCTTTCTTATAAGCCCACTAATTGTTAACTGGGAAGGTGTGGATGTTAGTGGTGCGTTCGTGGACATCACGTAAGATCCTACCCCAGAATCTACTTGGACAAACTGCCCGAAATGCATTGAGAGAAACATTTCATTTCAAGGATTTTGAGTCATTCTGCACTCCAGATGGGTTAATTGGGTTACAAATTTTAATCAGATTAATCATGATGATGGATTAATCCGTGTTGACGCGTTAATTTAGACGGCACTAATAAAAATAGATCTCTATTTCCTCACTCTAAAAAATGTTTTGTTGGCTCAACTCTTTAAGTTACAAACGTTGCATATTATTAAGTAAATCCAGCAAGTAAATTTTAGGTTTGGCTAACACAACTGCTTTAACAAACCAGCATGATTTACTTTGACCTCCAAACACATAATTAAGTTTAAGCAACCTAACATTAATTTAGATTTTCCTAAAATATCAAGTTGAAAAATTACATTAGTAATTAGTAAAAAATGACATTACTCTAACTCATTTTTTACATATATTTTACTCTATCCTATCCTGCAAATGGTGTCAAGTTTCTAAAGTAACTTTTCTAAAATCACACATAGCTATTTCATTTATTCCAACTGATTAAATAGTTTATTGGAAAAATTTTTCCAAGTAATGCAATTCCGTGTCATACAACATAAATCAAAGAGCAGCCCTTTAACTGTACTTCAGTAGAATCCCTCCACAAACGACCTCAGTAAGAAAGAAAATGTAGAATGTTTATTACCTGGACAAGGTCTGTTTAGTGAATCAGAAGCCAAAACATACCAATTCACTCCATTTTCTTTACTCCACAATGGTGTCTTCAAATTCCGATTGACTGAACACACCAGGCAATCAACATTGTGTAGAGTCTTGATAGCTGGGAAACAAGCAGAGCAATGGGGCCTGATGATCAACTTTGAGAACCACTATAAAGATTTGTAAATGTATATTAAATAAAACAGTCAATAAACTATGAAGTCTTCCAAATCACAATAATTTTAAATCATGCCCTTCTAAAATACCTCAGAAAACAAACATTACAACGTAAGGCAATTGGTTTTTCAAATCTGCTTATTATTAAGCATTAACTTTAACCTATCAACTTGGTAAATATCGCAGAATAATAAAAAAAAAAAGACAAAACTTTTAATGTTCAACAACACAACAAAGGTAACGTATATAAGCCCCATTATTAAGGAACACGCTTTGGGCACATCAAGGTCTTCCAGGACAGTTGTTCCTTCAATCACAATTTTAGGGTGGAAGAAATGCTGCTGTATGTCTGGTGACTACATTGTTTACCACTTCTTCTGGGAACTGTTCCTCACTATCCTGCCAAGTAGGTTAAAAGGGCACATGTCGTTTTGTTTTTTTTTGTACCATTTAAAAATAAAACAAAAAAGTGAGACTTACCTACCAGCTGTTCTCTGAAGAGATCCTCCTCTTTTTTTTTTTCAGATACACCATCAGGCAACGGATTGCGACCTCTCTCTTTGTTTCCATCGAACTCTGTAGAATAAAAAAGAAAACAGTTTACTAGGCGAAAAGTCTAAAATTGTAAACTTATGGGACTTGCAGTGTGTCCACTGTGCAGTGTGTGCAGTCTGGTCCAGTTTTTAAGAAGGTTGTTTCCAAGTTAACAGTGGTGATCCTTTAGAATTCATTATTCAGCTGTGAAAAAAGAAGAAGAAGGACACAATTAAATAGTACAAAATGTTAATATAATACACAATGTCACCTGAGCAATGGCGGTACATTAGCTAATATCCAATACACTGCTGTAATTTTTCGCTTTTTTTTTCTTGAGGTGCCAAGCGGATTACACACTTCAAACTCATCCACATACAAAATGAGGGAAATGGCTGGACTCTCTCCTGATAACAATTTATTGTACCGTGACAAGTGACAAATTTTAATTATAAGTGGAAAAACTGACAATGTACTCTCTTATTTGTGAAGCACGTTTGCTAGCTAAAAGTAATGGCTAGCTAACCTTTTTTTTAAAAAAAACAAAAACAAAAAAAAAACAACAACAACTCTACTCTACTCTGCTAAATTATGATTAAAACTATCAAATTTTAGGTCTTTAAAGATGACCTTACCTGAAGCCAAGTGTACAAATATAACTTGTAATTCATCTATTTAGAATTCAGTGCTTTGTTATCTTGCCCAACACAGTTTCGGGAAAACACACCTCAACTCCCACAAAGTGAGAAGAATGATTCTTGTGCCCGTGATGATACAAACATATGCTACGGGGTTGCCCTGTGCTGCATGCATGGTCTCATACAAACCTATGGCTAACCAAAGTAAACACCAGAGTGACAGATGTAAGTAATTACAGAAAAAAATACATTGCCTTTTACTTTTGTAGAGTAACAACTCAAATAACAGGCTAAGTTTCAATGTGCATCATGTAGCTGCCATTGTCAGACTAAGCTTACACAGTAAACTTATATACTGTAGATGCTGACGTACTGCAACTTACAACACGTGCAGTTGTTCAGGTGTTGTGGCAAAAATAAAAACAAAAGAAACCCTTTAACCACTTTTAACCCCTGACTTTGACACGTCTTTTTATGTGATATCTCCTGGTGATTAATAAATTAACAGGATTTACTTTGATGAGTTTCTGTTCAGGCTCAAATCGGTTAAAGGGTCTCAGTGATGAAATACTAATAATAACTCCCCAAAAGTATCGAGTCTGTTTTGAAAATGTAAGGAGTAGAAAGTTCAGATATCTGTTTAAAATTGTAGGGAGTAAAAGTAAAAAGGAGTCACAAAAAAGTACTGAAATCCAGATACCAGAAAATTGTACTTAATTATTTACTGCCCGACTCTGGAGATGAGGAGAGGTTTTTATTAGTCGTTGATGTTAAAGTGTTAGAATTGTCATCAGTTACTATGAATCTATGTAATCAATATACACTAATAATGTAACATTACACAGTATTAACCTGAATGAATTTTGCCTCCTGAGGGTTACAGCTGTGAATGATGTCATCAATGGGCATTTTTTTGTGTTTTTATTTGTGTGTCCTCAGTTTCCCAGCATGCCCTGGGTGTGGTGGTGGAGGTGAATGAGGGGGAAAGATCTGTCCTGCTGCCCTGTCAGTACTCTGGGTTTATACCTGAGAATCCCACAGTGATGTGGACTCGCAGTGATCTCCATCCCAAATCTGTCCATGTGAGACAAGACGAAACAGACGATCTCAGAGGACAAAACCAGCGTTACAGCGGGCGCACATCAATGAGACCTGATGCTCTGG
Source organism: Haplochromis burtoni (assembly GCF_018398535.1). Lineage (NCBI taxonomy): Eukaryota > Metazoa > Chordata > Actinopteri > Cichliformes > Cichlidae > Haplochromis > Haplochromis burtoni. Next base: position 11,442 of record NW_024583334.1, read on the forward strand.
ACACTGGAGACTTCAGCCTCACTCTGACAAAACTAACAAAGACTGACAGCAGCATCTACACCTGCTCCATCAGTGATGGGAGAGAAGAACGGAGACTGAGAGATATCCAGCTGCAGGTCAAAGGTCAGCCACAAACACCTTGTGTACAGGTCAAAGATCCTTCACAGATATTGAGCTTTAATCCTAGAAACTGAAGCAAAAATTGATCATTGAGATTTTTCATCCAGTTAGTCCTGATGTAAATATTACGCTCATGTTAGGAACCACTCGAATATGTGTGCGTATCAGTGTGATGTGTAAATCAGAGTGTAGCTAGTAACTGTAGTATTCTTAAGGGTAGGTTTTTTAAATTTAAGATTTAACACATTACATTTATCAAAGATTGTCTACGACAGCTGGTTGCTGACATGAATACCTCAAATATGTTATCCTACACCAGATCAGATGTTAGAAGTTATACACACTACAGAAGAGGACAAATTATTAGCCCGCCTATGAAAGTCAAAGGAGCTTGCAAAGAAAAGCGTCTGGACTTCTTTAAGTTGCTTGAAGACGTTTCACCT
>NW_024583334.1:12067-15981 GCF_018398535.1 Haplochromis burtoni
GAAATTCTGTGTTTCTCTTCTCTGATTCTCTACTGAAGAAGTATTTTAGAATATAAAACAATCAGGACACAAGGCACACCTTACCGTTTTTTGTTGTGTGTGTCTTGCATTGTCTGTACGTATTACTATTTACTCCTGTGCATGTCCCTACCTGTATAACATATAAGCTGTGTCAATAAAAGAAGTCAACCACATGAGATAGAGTGATGAATCTGTTTTATTTGTCAACAACCCAAACCCATAATACATATGGGGGCATGATGAACATTAAAGGTACAAATGATTAGAATGTGAAAAAGGATCACACAGCATTTCACTTAGTGGATTTGATGCCAGCGTAATGTTTCACACGATCGATGGTATCTGGAGTCACATGGGAAATCCGTATCCACTGGTTGTCATTCAATAACATGCGGGCAGTGAGTCTATCCTCGGGCTGCAGCTTCAGCAGTTTGAACACAATTCGGCTGACGTGTTCACACCACATCACATTGGGCATTACAGTTATAAGATTACGGTTGCAGTCATGATCATCAACTTCATCTGGATCTAGAACCCGTTTGATGAGTTCATCCGTAGCAATGTCCGGATCGAAAAAGCTTAGCGTCTGACATCAACATAACTCTGACATCACTGATCAATAATCAAAGAACACACAGATCAAACTGATTGATCAGCCATCAGAGGAGTCGGATCAATGGAGCTGCTTCTGTTCCTGATGTCCCCTGTTTGATCCTGGACCTGAACTCTCCCTGCAGAGGAGACACAAGACAGTCAGACAAGGACAAACAACAACAATAGACCAAAAACAAGAGTGGAGCTGCAAATAAGGCCGAGAGGAACGCTGCAGAAAACTGTTCATGTGTGAATTCATCACTTCATAGATTTCTTTGAGCACTAAAATCAGAGCTGCTTCTATTTCTAATATGACAGCTGTACATTAGAGCTGCAACACTTTAAATGTGAGCCATAAAAACATGATACTCTACAAGTGCATTCAGCTCTGACACTGTCACATCATGAAGGAGACGTGGAAATCACTTTGTTACACAAATCAAAGTCAAATCAGTTCCATGTACTAATGAGAAGTGAAAGGATTGAAGGGTGGAGCAGGAAAAGCTTGTAGAACTGGGGGATCATATATAGATAGGACCGTGGGGTGTGTTTGGAGGCGTGGGGCCGCTCCTGAAATTCAGATACTTTATCTCCAATAATACTGAGAGCCAGGAGAAAGGACAAGAAACGATTCATTCATCTGAGTCTTAATTGTCACATCTGAGAAGTGACAATTATTTCTGCATGTATGACCTGACACTAATTTGACCCCCTCACACCAGGTCAACGAACCACAGCTGTATACTCTTCTCTACTACATCTAACTAGAAGCAGCTATCTGTCTAATGTACAGCATGATACAGACAAACAAGAACATCTCATGTATTGCACTCATACGCAGAACACGGGAGACTTAATGCAGTAAGTCAAAGAATATAGTTTAAATGTTTGCAAAGCAGGGAAACACAATTATATACATCACCAGTACATCACTCACACGCTCACTTACACCACTGGAGCCGGAGATTAAATACATCATTACTTAAAGTACAAGACTTCATTAATTATTTCAAAAAAGGAATGGCCAACATATTTAGATAACAATGGCCCACCAGGAATATCACCGTGTGTTCTATGGGAAGCTGGAAAGGCTAACATAATATCTTATTGTTCACATAAGACAAAGGAGGGAAAAAGGCTTGTATTAGAACTGAACAAGAAATTCGATCATTAGACTCTGCCTGTGATGCCTCACCAACAACAAGCTAAACCAACAAACTAAAACTAGAATGAAATAATTCACAAGCGAACAGTTTCTGATGCAAAAGCTGCGTTTGGAGAACCTTGAACATGGTAATAAATCTGGAAAATTTCCCCCCAAAACCACTTAAATCTAAATAAGGAAAAAACGCTTCCACTGGGAAGATTCCTCATGATCAACAATAAATACATAAAGATGTTAAAGATTGTTATGAAGCTTTATACTCATATTCAGATAAAACTGAGGTAATTGTACTCGGTCCTAAAACTCTTGGTTTGTAACCAGATACTTAGTCTGGAGGCGTCATGTTGGCCTCCAGTAACTCTGTGAGGAATTTCAGACTCATTTACTTACTTCTAGATTACGTCAGTTTGAGGAGAATGTCTGCATAAAAACAACTGGATGAATTTGTTTCACTGATCACTGACCAGATCAGCCGACCACCATCAATGAACTACATGGTCACTGATGGTGGTCGGCTGGAGGCTTGTCTCCCTGTATGCCCTGCAGCTGGCTGTGGGGTTTTCTGTGACTGTGGTCGTTTGGCGGCTTCCTGGGGGCTGGAGATCTGCAGGTGTCATTTTGGGGAATCTGTGTGAAGACCTTTGTTGTGATTTGGCGCTATATAAATAAAATTGAATTGAATTGAATTGTGTCTGCCTCGGTTGGTGGTGGGAGTGGTGGTGTTTTTTTAAGTAACGACCCCAATCCTGATGGCAACAAAGAAGGGAAATAGCTCCAACACGCACAAACATTTGATCACACAGCATGTACTTAACTAGATAAATAATTTATTGCTGCTTAGTGATGGTGGTCATGCTCACAGAGAGCCGATGAAAATCGACCAGAAACCAAATCAATATCTGATTGATAATGGAATCGGAATCACTAAATTCTTATCAATTCCAAATCCCTACTTTAAACTTAGTACACTCATGTGCCCTGCCTGGGACGGGGTCCACTGGTCGCTTGCAGGCTCTTTCATATTGTTGTCTTCCAGATGCTCTGTGCTTTTATTTTCTACTTTTTCTGTTGCAGCTGTAGCAGTCGGAGATTCATTGCGTTTCTATTTGTTGTCTGTCTTTATTATGTGATGAAAGATTTTTGAGTTTTGTGTTATGTTTATTTGTAGCTTCATTTAAAGGAAGAAGAGCTTGTGAATTGGAACCACCACAGAGAAAGGGAGTGAAAACATATGTACAGAGGAATGCTGTGACATACGATACTTCCTCCTGTGTTAACAGACAAGTTAACGGTCTCTCTCCTTATAAGGAATATTTTGTTTTCTATACATACCAAGCTATCTCCTTTTTCAACAGACAAGCTAAAGGTATCTCCTTTTAAGGAGATATTATCAGTTCCATACATGCCACTCCTACTGCTGTGGAAACTTACTTGAAGTATAAATAAAGAATGTGCTAAGAGCCCTGGGCGGTTTTCCTCTGTGTAACATCTGTTCTGCACACGTAGGCAGTAGCTGAATGGTGCAGAGCCGATCGGACCAGGGACGGGGGATGGTCCATGTATATGTACATGAAAAAGATATCTTGAGTCTGAGTTTCTTTGTCTTCTAACAATTTTCTCCTCACATTATGTTTTCTCCCTCCTGCCTGTGTCAGCTGGGACATTATTGCACATGTACTGTAACAACAGAACAACCAGGAGACAAACTGAATGCAGAGCTTGAGAGTCCACAAAACACAAAACTGGGTCAATGATCCAGGAACCATGACACTACTGTCTTTATATGATCTAATCCAAAGCTTGTTTAGATTTCTCATTATGGATGATTTGATTATAAATCAATTAATGGTTCATCCTGTGAGATAACGCTTTCCGTTTCTATTTTCCGTCACTGATAGTGGTGCCCCAGTATTTTTCTTCTTCAGTGCAGGGTCATAGTTGAGTCTATCCCAGCTGTCCTTAGGCTAAAGCATGCAGCCTGTATAAGATAGTGTAGGTCTAACACAGAGAGAACACAGTGTGTGAACCAATAAAATCCTCTCTGACCTTTGACTCAGATTGCCCACTGCTTTCTTAAACACGATGTTTCCCTCTTTGCTGTAGACGGTGCAGGTGTAGACTTGTGTGTCTCTCT
>NW_024583334.1:16139-24111 GCF_018398535.1 Haplochromis burtoni
TTTCAGGGTCAGACTGAGGTCTCCAGGTTCCAGCAGGTTTCTCTTCATCTTTGTTCGGCCTTTATAATCCTTGTGCTGTTCTTCAGGCTGGTCAGAGCCGTTCTGATACACATGGACCGTCCTGTAATCGTTGTCCTTCTACTCCACTTTAGCGTCTTCGGGCAGGTTAACTGTGGTTTTGCAGGGCAACTGGACAGACTCCACCCCCGATTTCACCTCCACCTGGTAAATTGAGAGAATAGCAAAGGACAACATGATTAGGGCTGGGTATCGTCGCTGATTTTCAGAATTGATTCGATCGACAATTCGATTCATTTTGAATCAGGCAGTCAGAAATATTGTAATTCTGATCACGTATCATTACATTTCCATTTTGTTTATATCTATAGAAAGCTGACTCTTGCGAGACTTTATGAAAGGTGTAAGCTGTTTAGTAAAGTCATGTTGTGGAGCTGTTTCACTGATCAATGACTGAGTCTGAAGGAGGTTTTCTGACTTCTGGAACAAACCTGGAAGTTTCTCTTCAGCTCTCTGTATCAGCTGTTTGTAACTCTCAACTCTTTCAGCTTCTGGCACTAAACTACAAAAACAGTTCAACATGCCCAGAATATCTTTCTGTTACCTGGATTCACTTAGTCCATCATTGCGATTCTGATAGAAGGTCACATGAATCATTTAAGTTAACCCAGAGTTTCTCCTGCAAGTTCACATGAAAGGGGCGGGGTTTATACATGTTTATACGAGTCCTCAACTTGTTGCACTGACATTCCTGTAACAATGCAACGCACAGTTTGCATGTCATTTAGGGGTTTTAGTCAAATGTATTTCCCCAGCAGAGAAGTCACTTGGATGAGTGACGAAATGTTTCTCCCACAAAACTCAACGTCCAGATGAACAGAATCAACTTTTGGAGATTCACAGCATATGTTACCATGGCGATTTTCCCTGTTAAAAAATGAACCACCTTCATAGCACAGAAAACCCAGGATTAACCCTGAAGCTACCTACGTAACCAAAATCTGGAAGGATACCTGCTAAGCGTCAGTGTTATGGGTAATGTAAGAGGGACTCACCTGACATGAAATAAAATAACAGACCTCCAGAAACAACGAGAACCAGAATAATTGGGAGCGCTATGCCCCAGGATGGAAACCGCTCTATGTAGAAAACAATAAAAGAGCCTAATGTTAAAACATAATAATAATGATATCACAAGTATGGCTTACATATACAGAACCTTTGATATATATCTCTGACCTTTGACCTGCAGCACTACTTTCTGTCTCAGTATGTCTTTGTCCCTGTAGATGGTGCAGATGTATTCTCCACTGTCTCTCTCTGTGGGGTGTTTCAGGGTCAGGCTGAGGTCTCCAGTTCTCAGCAGGTCTTTGCTCATCTTTGTTCGGTCTCTGTAAAGTCCGTCCTGTTTCTTAAGGTGGTCACTTCTGTTTAAATACACATGGACTATCCAGAGTTCTGGGTCAGGGTGAGTCTACTCCACTGTGGTGTCATCAGGCAGGTCAGGTTTTGTTTTGCAGGGCAGGATGACAGAGTCTGAGCCTTCCTCCACCTGCTGGTCTGAGAGGACAATAAATCACAAAATCGACTAGACATCTGGGAGCTGAGCATTAATGTTGCTGACCTCTAACTCTGTTGTAATACATTTAGCGTTTCTTTTTGTCCAATGAAACTAAACTGGATCTTTAATGCTAATATTCCATTTAATCATAATTTGGTCATTTCCAACATTAAAAACCCTTGATGCCATGGAAACATTGCTTAATGCACACAAAGACCTTTTCTAAAAGACGCTTATAAAGGTTTTCAGCATGCAAATGTAGTGTAATTTAAACATAACTAAGCGTTACTGAAAAGAAACAGCTGGCTGAACATGTGTATGTAATTAGACTAACAGGTCAGTGACATGATTGGTATAAAGGCTAAGTAAGAAAATGAAAGTTAGTTGTAGAGTGTTCAAGCAATACCAAAACACACCTGACAGAAACGTTTTCAACTGCCTTTTGAAGGAGTCCACAGAACAAGGCTGGAGTGCTACACTGTTGTATGTAAGTAAGAGAATTTTATAACTAATTCTAAAATCAACTGGGAGTCGATGTAAAGCAAATAAATGAAGTGTGCTTTGAGCTTGTGTGGCACCTACAAGTGTATGGTCAACATTGTAATTTGGTTTAAACATTTATTCATGTAAAAGGCCTTATTTCATTGTGCTTTTGCTCTTTTCAGTTGAAGCTATGATGATGTAATTGCGCAGCATCGCCACAAGGGAGAAGTAGCTGTGAGTGTGATAGGCCGATACTCTCCTGTACCTCAGATGAGGAAGAGCCTGCAGAACAAACGCAGCTCGTGTCTCTTGTCTGTACTTTTCTATATAAAACAGACCCCATAGAGATTTTGCATCTGAGTCAAAGCTCAGAGAAGAATCAAATACACCAAGATTACCATCACTGGGCAGCCTATCCAGATGGCAAGGCTTAAAAGACAGACAGCTGGATGCCATCAGCATAGAATTGATAACATTTAATGACCTCAGCTAAATAAAGGATGTAAAATAAAAAATAATGGACTCAGAATTGAGCCTTGCAGAACCCCACAGATCAGATCAAAAGTGTCCGAGCAGAATTTGCTTGCCCTGAGTTAAACTAAGTTAAAAGCTGAAAACAAAAGTAACTGTGGATATAAATGGCCAAATATAGGTCATGCTACTACTTTCAGTGAATGTGTAAATATCAGAGACATGGCAGGGCTACACAAAGGTCAGCTAAGGAACTGGACTCCCACCTGTCAGTGATGCTAACATTGCTGATGATAGCAGGACACCCTAAAGCAGGCCCTAGGTAACCTGCCCTTGGACAGTATCCCACATCCACATGATCCTTTGGGAGTCAGCAGACAAGTTTAACAACAGCTGGTTGAACTCAGCATTTTACTTTGCTTGTTAGCTGTATATCTGTCAGTGTCTGTTCCTCTCTCCCAGCACTGATGGAGCAGGTGTAGCTGCTACTGTCGATCAGTTGTGGTTTTTTCAGAGTGAGGCTGAAGTCTAAAGTGTCCAGAGCATCACGCCTCACCGATGTGCGTCTGCTGTAACGCCGGTTTTGTTCTCTGAGATCATCTCCTCCTCCTCGTCGTAGGTGGACGGATTTGGGATGAAGATCACTGTGATTCCACATCATTGTGAGGTCCACAGGTATGAAACCTGAGTACATACAGGGCAGCAGGACAGATCTTTCCCCCTCATTCACCTCCACCACCACAGCCAGGGCATGCTGGGAAACTGAGGAAACACAAACAGATGTAGAAATGAACTGCAAGCTGTGTGTTTGTCCCAGAGTCCTCACAGGTGACAAATTAGCTTCAGAAACCCAAGACAGGTGTTTGAACACTGAAACATGGACTCTTGACTGCACAATAGTAAGCTGTTATAGTAAGTGTTTCCTTCACCACTTAATGTGAACATTGTGTTGTGTGTCTGTGAGAGTTTTGTACCCTTGTAAACCAAAATTTTTGAAAATTTTATTTTTGTGCGTCTACAGATGAGAATTTTGTTTGTAAAGATTTTTTACACAAGTTACAAGTTGATTTTGTTAAGGTCTGTTTACAGATACAAAGCAAACAACTATGTTTAAATCTCTGCACTCAGGTTCCCTGGCTGTGTGTGACTCTCAACCTACGAGTACGAATTTTGACCTGATTTTTCTTCCTTTCAGCTGATTGGTCAATATCATGTCAATCACACATGTAACAATCCAATCAGAGAGCAGATGGGTTCAGCTGTTGGGGGGTGCTTTATGTAGCTTCAGTTCCTTGAAGGGAATAAATGCCCTTTTAAATGCCAGCCGAGCGTTTTCCTTCATCACCACGAAGGAAAACAGTCTGTGGTGGTAGTAGCTGCTATCGGATATTTACATAGAGATCCTCTATGTAAATATCCTCTACTGCATTACCCTTCAAGGACCTGCAGTTCAAAAAAGCGACCCTCCGACAGCCAATCCCATCTATTCTTAAATTAGATCTGCCTCGCCCAGGATCTAACACTGAACCTTGGTGAGTCCTACCTCCAAAACAAGTCGTAGGGATGTGTACGGTTGTTTATATTCACTCTCATGTCATTTACTTCCTTAGAAACATAACTCTCATTGCATCTGTTCGTTTTATTATCAAGTATAAAAGTAACAGCCCTCTCACACTGCTTTTATCCTGTTAACGATTTCACTTTTTTCCTAATCCCAACTGACCTTTGACCTGCAGCATACTTTCTGTCTCAGGAAGTCTTTGTCCCTGTAGATGGCGCAGATGTATCCACCTGTGTGTGTGTGTGTGTGTGTGTGTGTGGAGTTTCAGGGTCAGACTGAGGTCTCAAGTTCTCAGCAGGTCTTTGTTTATATTCGTGCAACCACAGTAGAGGTTGTCCTGTTTGTTTACTGTCATTTGGATGCACATGGACCATCATGAGTCCAAAGTCAGAGTGAGTCCACTCCACTGTGGTGTCCTCAGCTCAGATTTTGTTCTGCAGGCTAGGGTGACAAACTATGACCCCTCCTCCACCTTCACCTCCGCCTGTTGGTCTGAGAGGACAATAAACAGTAATATGAAGAACAGAAGCAGCACTAGTAATACTTATAGTAATTGAAGCAGTCACATAAGACTCATTTAGAATTCAAACAAAAAAATCCTTCAATTTGTTTTGAAATTCAATGCAGAAACAGCTCTGGACTGCTTTCTAAATATCTTCTTCAGGACTGTGTTAAATAAAAGGAAGGTTATAAATATAATGATATTATCACAGCTCACTGCATAAAGTAAGAGCTTCTAGAAGTAGTTCTTTAATTAGAGGTGTGAAACAGCCTGTCAATAAAAATACATTTTAAATTGGATTTAAAATTTAAACATTAATTAATAATGAGATTTCTTTGAGCATCAGTGTCTCACAGGCATGTTGTTTTTTTTAAGAAAGTAATGACTGAACAGGAGAAAGTGAATCTAAATAAATAAATCTGCAGATGTTAAAGGTCCTGTACCTAATGATTTGTCTGATTCGTTGCTTTTTTCTCAGAGCAGCCTTTATGTCCATGATCTGCATGGAAACACATCTATGGAGAGGAAATCCAGCTGCTGAGGGTCACATCTGCATCATTGTAGCTACAGTGGATGTTTCAGCGTCAGGACTGAAGGCGGAGCTTTGTGCGTGTCACTGTAAACAGACAGATTCTTTTACAGCTCTAGTCGATTCTGCACACTCTGCACAGCAAGCCTCAATCACCCAGTCATACGAGCACTTTTTCTACACATCACAGAGGAAGTGGGGGCTCAGGATCGTTTGGCATGCAGAGTGATTGAACTGCCAACCATCCACTTCGTAGATGACCTGCTCCACCTGCTGCAGCCACCCAGATTGTGTTTGGAGCGCTCGGGCGTGAAACTAGGAGGAAAGCCGACGTCCTCCTCTTTCCTCAGAAGTGATCTGTGGCCGGCCGGACTTCATTCCACAGATGTGCTTTAACAAAGTGTGAAGCTGAACTCTGAGCTGTGACAGTGAAGCAGTGTGAGAGTGTCAGTAGATGATCAGCAGAGGAAAGTGAAGCTGCTGTGAGCTGATGTCCTGAAGGGCTTTTAAAGAGTCTCTGAGTTTGACAGGAACATGAAGATGTTTGTGGTGTTTGTGATCCTCCTGCACGGTAAGTACACCTTCCTCTCTCTGCTCTCATCATCAGCTTTTCTTTCATCTCTCTCTCTTTAATGTGTTGAAGTGCAGCAGGAGGAGATTTCCATTAAACACTGGATTCTGATTCAGATCAAACTAACAATCCAAAGCAGCAACTTTCAAATCACTGGATTCTTCTTGGTGCCTTTCAGATGAGCTCATGTTACAATCAGCTGCTGTGTGTGTTGTTGTGTAGCTGAAGCTCGGACTCACATTTCATATGTGACCAAAGGAAACTTGGTGCTGTGTGACACACTTTAGATTCTCTGCTGCTGCTTTGAACTCTTCAAACTAAAGAGCCAAACTGATGATTGACTGTGCAGCTCTGACATGGCACCAAATGTCCCTGTTATCAGCTGCTGGATGGACGTTATCAGAGCTTTTTAGTGCCACACGGATCACCAGGAGCTCCTCCTCTGTCTGCAAACAGGCTCAGCAGCTCTGATCATTGGAGTCAGCACAGAGTGGAGACATCTAGTGGTCGTGGAGAGAAGTGCGATCAAAACTCTGCTGGTGAATGTAGTCAAGTCAAGTCAACTTTATTTGTCAATTCTGCCACATGTACAGGACATACAGAGAATAGAAATTTCGTTACTCTCAAACCCTAGATAAAATAGCAAATGAACATTTAAATATAAGAGAGTGATTAAAAAATGCAAATAAAATAATTAAAAAGTAAAAATACAATACAATTTTACGTATAACAAGAAAGCTATGCAATATACAATATTCAAGTAAGGGTAAATGACATTGAGTGTAAACCAGGCAGAGTAGTGCAAATAAGCAAATAGTGCAAATGGAGATTTAGTGATATACGGTAAGAGATAGAGTAACAACAACAGTTACTGTAAGGCAGAGGTGTCGAACTCCAGGCTCCGAGGGCCGGTGTCCTGGAGTTCGACACCTGTGCTGTAAGGTCTCTGATGGAGCTCTGTGATTGGTGGATTGTCCAAACTAAATTAAGTGATAATGATCCAAATTGTTTTTAGCTACAAAGTTTATATCTTCATTCTTTTCCCTCTGCTTGAGGCCTGCAGCCATTCAAAGGTAGGAGATCACTCCACTGCACTGCAGACAGATTTCAGACCTTCATGAATTCTTTCTAAGGCCTGATGTGGCTTTGCTTCCATCTACATGACACATTTATTCACACCTTATGAACCAATCAGGAGCCTCCTGCCTGTCCCCACAGACGCCTCATTAATAAAAGGAAATCAGTGTTTCGATGAGCCGACGAGCTGAATTCAGACTTTAACTTAGAGCTGGATCTTCGACGTGAACGACGCGAGCCGTGGGTTGTTTTTTTCTTTCTCTCACCCTCTCTCAATCAAGCTGCCCATCATCGAGTGCTTTCATGCTGAAACTTCTACATCTGGTTCTAGTGCACAAACATGAACCTGAACTGAAATTTAACACCTGAAACTGTCCAGCAGCTTTGTGTCTCCACATCTCTGCTGGATGGACTCACCCACTGAAGCCAGGACTCAGTGTGGAGCTGTTTGTGGAAAACGTCCTGTATTACCATCACATGACACAGAGGGGTCCACAGTGGGTGGCACCGGTGACACGGGTAAGCTCACAGTCACTGGGAGGCTGAGTGTGGAGTCAGTGTTGCTGTGGTTTGTGTGTGTGGAGATGAAACACACCTGTGTGTGCTGTTCCCCCTCACATCTGTTTGACCTCTGTCACAATGAGCTGACCTCTGCTCCTCCTGCCGTCTCTCACTGGATTAACTTTGTTAGCTGGAAAACGATCGTGTCCACAAAATGTTTTCTTACAAGGTGAAGAAAGTTTCATTTAAACCAAATCATGGATTTTATTGTGAAAAATCTTCAAACATGTCAGAGTGGTACAGACGTGTTGCTTTGTGAATTTTCCCACAGACGTTGTTCCTGTGCTTCCACAGCTGTCACGCAGACACATTACCGACTTCATGTCCAACAAAGGCTGCCAGATTTGTACTTTTCCACGTCCACATCCATAAATGTGACTTTTCAAATTAAAAGCAGCACTTCCTGTTTCCATGTAGAAAATGTAAAACCATGTGGAAGCTTTAAACATTGTTTGTGATGCTGTTGACGTCTCATTTTCAGTCTGACATGTTTTATACTCATGTATGTCTTGTTTGTGATGAAGCTTCATCCTGTTTTCTGTGTTTGATTTGATTGTTTATCAGCTGACTACAGCTCATGTGACCATCCACCATGTTTCCTCCAACCTGTGATCAGACTGGTGCTCCACATGGTGCTG
>NW_024583334.1:24913-26198 GCF_018398535.1 Haplochromis burtoni
ACGCCTTGGTATTCCCCCGGACAAGCTGGAGGAGGTGGCTGGGGAGAGGGAGGTCTGGGCCTCTTTGCTTAGGCTGCTGCCCCCGCGACCCGACCGGACAAAGCGGTTGACGATGGATGGATGGATGGATATGAACATATAGAACTTACCTGAATAATAATGTCTGGAGCACCAACAGATATTTGGAAGAGAGCTGCACGTCAGCTCGTCTCACAGCTGCTATCCAGGCTGGACGCCTTCGTTTGCTAACATCGATACACGAGCTGCCTCATGTTGCTTCCAGGTGGGGAAAGAATGAAAAGATAAACCATTTTCAAGCTTATTTTCTTGCCGGTCGTGCAATCGAACATTGCAGCCGACCACACAGCAAATACGAACCATGGCTGTTGTGTGTGCCTTCGCTCCCTTTTCACTTGCGCTAGACCCCCAAAATGGCGGATCGGGCCAAAATCCTTTCCACGCCCACCCCCGTGACATCACGCCCCAAAGCCCTATATTCAGGATGGTATCGACGATACTGATCCGATACTTTGTACATAAACGTATTTTATTTATTGTATCTCAAATTATAGCGTCATAATGATTACAGGACATCAGATTACTTGTTCTTATCACTTAATAATGCAGAGTTCATCGTACAGAAATTTAAAAAAAACTGAAGTTGTGCTATTTGAACACGTTGCCTGCCTGCAGCACTAAAGGACTCCGTGAGAGACGTCTGTCTCGCCCTAGCAGCACCTGTCCCTCTCCTCCTCTTCAGTCTCAACATACGCTCCTCATATTCTGTGATATGATTTACTCTGAGGTGTTTGACAAGGTTAGTGATGTTGCCACAACCATACATGCCAACCCTCCTGATTTTTCCGGGAGAATCCCGAATTTCAGTGCCCCTCCCGAAAATCTCCCGGAGCCACCATTCTCCTGAATTTCTCCCGATTTTCCAGGACAACAAAATTGAAAAACCATATCGCAGAATTCATAGCGCAGACCAGCCAATTCCAGTTTCCACCAATGGCGGCAGTGACTTAATTTTAATATTGCTCTTATTTCTCTTTCTTGTTTGCAAAAAACTTTTAACATGTTTTCAGGTGAGAAGAAAATTCTTCTCTTGGCGCTCGGTGAAGGCGGTCGCACTTTTTCTCCTCTCGTCCTTCCCCTTATCTTCCCTGCTTAGCCTCTTATGTCCTTGTCTTGTCTTGTGTGCATTACTTTCCCTCGAACAGTCTCTCACTGTCGTTCTCTAAAACCTAACAGAGAATTATGGATTTGATCAACTGGTCTCTGA
>NW_024583334.1:27378-28885 GCF_018398535.1 Haplochromis burtoni
ATCTCAGTGTTTTATTTGTTCGTGAGTAAATCGGTTTGGCTGAGATTAAAGTTATTAGATTAGATTCAATTAAATTTAACTTTTTTAATCCATCAGGTCTGACGTCACTAGCCATGTCTGGGCCTAAACTCCGCTGCAGGTCCATATATCAATCTGTCTGCATATCAGTGATGTTGGAGACACAAAGCTGAGTGCAGAGTTTAAAAAGCTGTTCTCCATTGTAGAGACAAAAGGTCTCTAACTTGTCCTTTAACCTCATGTGTTCTCCCTGGTAGAAGCAAATACGTAAAAATAAGGCTTTTATGAAAACACTGCATAAAAATAGCCTCTGTTAAAAGTACTAAAGTTAGAGTGATTAGCAGAAATGTCAGCATGTACCACAGAGCTACAGTTAAGAGTCTGAGTGAGTCGCACAGGTCTGAATGTGCCTTAAAAGCTCTTTATAATAATTAGACATTACATTGGGGGCGGCTGTAGCTCAGTAGAGCGGGTCATCTGCTGATCGGAAGGTTGGTGGTTCAATCCCTGGCTCCCCCTGCTCTGCATGCCAAGTATTCTTGGGCAACATATTAACACCAAGTTTTCTCTGGTGCATCCATCGCAGTATGAATGTGTGTGAATGGTAGTTAGTAAGCACTTAAAGCATAGAAACAGTGCTTGTGTGAATGTGGCACATGTTGAGAGTAGCAAGGCGATACATAAGAATCAGTCCGATTATAATTGATTATTTTAACTTGTTTGATCTGCTGCTCACAACAATCAAGCACAAGCAGACATTTTGAATTTTCATAGTTTTACAGCTTTTCTTGCAGATACAAACCTTACTTATTCATAGTACACAAAGTAATTTAGCAATAAACTTTTAAAGGCAGAAAACCTTCTTTTTTCACTTTATGCTATAGAAACTTCAGGGTTTTAAGACTAAAGATGAGCTATGAGCTATTTTTCTGTCATTTGATTTCTGACAGTTTAAAGAGTCGTGCTGACAGATTTCTGTCATTGTGACTTTTTCTTCATCATGTAGAAAAACAGTTAAATATGTGACTCCTTCACAGTGACAGGAAGTTCCACTGGTCCGGCCCATTAAGGTCAAAGGGGGCTGTCTGTCGCCCCCCATGTAAAGTCAGTGTGACGCCCTTGGTGTGAATCATGGAGAACAGGAACTGTTAACGCTCTAGCATAGCATCAATATATAGAAGAGCAAGCATGCCCAGTCACTGACGACACATGCTAGCTGTGCCTTCATTAGTAGTTAGCATTAGCCATGCTAGCTTCCTGTTACTGTGTACATGTGCTACGTGCTGATTGTCGCTGCAGTGATATTTGATGCTCCACAAGCTGACAGGCTAACAGTCCTCTTTACTCGTTAGTGTAGTAAAGTGTAATGTAGTAATTGGCTATTTTGCACACACACATGGGGCCTTGGAGGCCAGCTGCATCAATCAGAGCCTGGTGGGTTGGGCTGCTGCATTCATTCACCCCATCGCTGCTGCCTGCCTAAAGCCCC
>NW_024583334.1:30254-32001 GCF_018398535.1 Haplochromis burtoni
TTAAAAGACTTACTGAAAACAAACATTGTGTTTCTTGAAAGTAGCGAAGCTGCACAGCAGAGAACGATTTGTAGAGTTAAACACAGACGGCTAAGCGTTTGAGTCTGTTTCGTACGGCGCTTGCTGTTTCACGGTGCATCACAGGATAATTGTCGTACAGTCACGACGCTACAGATAGAGACACAAAGCAAAGGAAACAAAGCAGCACTCGAGCTATGCTACAAAGAAATATCAGGCTCACTGCTGCTGAGTCAGCGTTGAAGCTGCCTGCTCTGGATCAGCTCTAATGGCACTTTGTTTCAGAGTCAGCATGTGGCCTGTTGGTTCATATTCTACATCATTGAGTCGCTGTGATTGTAAAGTGCATATGATACAACTCTCACAGATACTGTGCAAACCGAGCGAGCTGTTCAATTCTAAAGCTTTATTTGTCCTCATGGTGGACAGCACCTCCACCTCCTGCTGACTGTTACAGCCACGGAGCAGCTCCTTCATCCCCACAGTCACTCTGTGCAGTGCACACACACACATCGCTGCTCCCACCACACCAGTTCTTTTTCACACCAGAGAGTGAAATCGCCGTCACTCCCAGACTGCACGTGAGACGTTATCATCTGTGCAGCAAAAGGATTTAAGCAGCTGCTTTTCTATTGTTCATGTCGACAGACGCATCAAATAAATCAAATGTACACTCTGACGATCATGAGTGGGTTTGTTTTCTTTCTTTTTTCACAGAGAGTAGTGAGAAACAAGTCTGGCAATGACTCTGTTTGTGCTCGTTCAGCCATGACTCAGCAGCTAAAGCAGGGGTGTCCAACATACGGCCAGCGGGCCGCATCAGGCCCTGATACACGTTCATATGTCAGTTATTATTAATGATTAATGTGGAGCTGAATCTTCAGCCCTGCTGGTCTCCATGCAGACAGAGGTGGGACCATGCAGCCAATCACATGCTAAGACAGACTGGGTCACACCATTATGCTAAAGAAGGACAGCAAGTTTAAAAAAATAGCCTCTGTTAAAAAGACTAAAGTTAGAGTTCAGAGTTGAATATTCGATTAAATAAAGTTAATACAAAGTGTCTCTGAAATACAGAGATGCAGAAATGTG
Source organism: Haplochromis burtoni (assembly GCF_018398535.1). Taxonomy (NCBI): domain Eukaryota; kingdom Metazoa; phylum Chordata; class Actinopteri; order Cichliformes; family Cichlidae; genus Haplochromis; species Haplochromis burtoni. Next base: position 31,365 of record NW_024583334.1, read on the forward strand.
AGCATGTAGCACACCCATATGGAAAAAAATAGAAACACTTATAAAAGACTTGCATCAGATTTGGCCTACTTCTTATATAAGGCACGTTTCATTTATATAATTTTTCAAGGGATCTTATATTTTTTTTCACTCTTGTATGCTTTTCATACAAGTTTCACACAAGACAGATACAAAGTTTATGAGATTTACATAGATCTTTTCCATATGGGCAGAGCCGCGGCTCAGAGTCTGACTGAGTATCAGTGAGTCTCACAGGCTGAATGTGCATTTAAAGCCACTTATAAATATAATTACTGCATGTGGTCTGACATGTAAAGTCAGTGTGACACCCCTGCTCTAAATCATGGACTACAGGAACCATTAACGCTCTAGCATAGCATCAGTTTATAGCATAGCAAGCATGCCCAGTGACGACACACGCTAGCCATGCCTTCATTAGCATTAATGTTAGCCATGCTAGTTGCCTGTTACTGACTGTGTTCATGTGCAACACGCTGATAGTTGCTGCAGTGATATTTGATGCTCCACAAACACTGATTTGATTGGCTAACATTGGTCTGTACTGTTAGTGGAGTAAATTCAGTCTGTTCGTGAACGTGTGCAGAGTCTTTTGACAACAGTGTCATTTAGTTTTGGT
>NW_024583334.1:32440-35953 GCF_018398535.1 Haplochromis burtoni
AAGTTTCTGTTTAAACTCAGAGGCAGGAGTTTCAGGTCAGAGGTCGGTGTTTACAGCATCATCAAGATTAAAGAGAGAAACAGAAACATGAGAGAAGACCCAAAATCAAAAATACCAGAAGAGACGTAGGTGGAGCAAACCGCCTCTCGCCAGCATTCAGTGTTGGAGCTGCAGGTGAGAAACAGGAGACAGGTGTGAGACATGATCTGCTCCCTGCTTTCTACAAAGTCTCATCACCAATATCTTCATAAAAGAAAATGTCAGAGGAAGGTTTCCAGCACCATGTTGCATTTATGCCTTGAAGGATTAAGACAGTTCTGAAGTTAAAAGTGGGACAACCCAGTGCTAACAAGGTGTACCTAACAACACGAGCAGTGAGTGTAGATTGTTGAGAACAACTGTGTAATAATTGTAAGTCATTATTACACTAATTGTCCTATAACTCCTAGTACCTCAGCCTCATGTGTGCAGACGTTTTATCCAAGGGCCTTCATACTCCTTTAAATTCTCTTTAATATTAATTTCTTTCTTGATCAAATTAAATAATCAAGGGGCTGTAACTGAAAGAACAATGCTCCAAGTGTCCTGCAGTGCACCCCTTACCCCCCTTAAGCAAGCAGTTTGGTGACAGGAAAAGAACCACGCGCAGCCATCTGAGAGGCCGGCTGAGGTGAGGGGACGTGGACAGGACAAAAGACACGCTGGGGAAGAGAGCCAGGGAATAATAATTACTAATGATTCAATGCAGAGAGGTGTCTAAACACAGAGTGAGTGACGAAGAAACACTCAGTGCATCATGGGAATCCCCCAGCAGCCTAGACTGCAGCGTAACCAAGGTAACTGTAGTTGTGATTTGGCGCTGTATAAGGATCAGAGAGAAAGGATTGTGGACGACTCTACAAACTCACCCTCTGGATCAATTATCAGCTGGATGGTGTTGATGGTGTCAGCGTTCTCAGTGGGAGTCTTCCACTGGTGCATTTCTGTGTCGATGGCCAGACACTCATATATTCCACTCTCAGGCACATTCTGCAGAGCCGAGGACAAATTTCCATTGTTCATCCTTCTATCCATCAGATGCATGCGGCTCCTTGAAGGTGGATACTTGTTGGCTTGCTCTGGTACAAACGCACTTCTACTGGCTTCACGTCAATTCTCCTCCACACCACAGCCGCGATGGGATAATCTTTATGAACCTGACACGGCAGAACGACATCCTGTCCATGCACAGCTCTGATGATTGTCAGGTCTGCAGGAGGCGAGACAAAACAGGACAGAGAGTGTTGGTATCACTGAGACTGGGAATCATTGTTTCAAGTACCTTTAATGACAAACAGTCCCACACACACACACACACACACACACAAGCATTTATGTTTTGTTGTGAATAAAATATTGGCTCATGTGATTTGAAAGTCTTTCAGTTTTCATCTGCTGGGCCTTGGATTGTAAACTGCAGAGTGGATTGATCACTGATCAGTGTTTGTGCGTCTAAAGGTTGATACATAAATAGTGCAGTCAGTGTTTGACTGTCCACAGAGTCTTCAGTTCAGGTAACTTAAATAGCAGATGGAATCTGAAGTGGATTACTCATCCGCCCGGATGCTGCTGAGTGATGTCTCCCAGGAAAAAAGTTATATGTAGACCTTGTTGTTCGAGAAGATAAAAGGAAAAAAAGTCGTTTTTTTAAAAATTATAGTTATTATTATTATCATTTAAATCTTGTGTGGCTGTTGTAGCAAGCACACTCATGGTCTGAATGCTTTGCTGTGCCAAACACAGGAGCCTTCAGCAGAGGAGACCTGCTCTACGCTCCTCTTGTGAAAGTTTTTATTGTATTTTATGATTCACATCACTGTCACAGTGGGTAAAGGCCAAGTTAGTGAAAGACAGGAGGATGTCACATGATTAAATGTCAACAACTTGATTGGATCTCCAAGGGTGAGCAGGTATAAAAGTGAGGTGTAGAAGAGATTCGGGGTTCTTACATTTTGTCTTCTGGCTTCCGGTGTTGCTGTCACTTGGTGTTTGCTCTCTTTGTGGTGGAGCATCACATCCTGTTCCTGTTACAGCACACACAGTGGTAATGAGGGCCAAATGAAACTTTCTGAAGCTCGAGTTGAAAAAGGTTCATTACTCGAGTCTTTCCAACACCTTTTTGGTGACATCTGGTGGCCAAACTTATGAAAGGAGGATTGAATCTACAACTTCTTCATTATGACTGTCCACTTAACAGAGCCGAGCTGACAGCTTCTGTTTAACATCATGTTAAAGTTCTGTCACTGTACATTTCAGACCCGGGGGCAGAATTGCTGATGGCCTGGTTGTTATTTAGCAACAAGCAGAGCGTCCTCTTTTCCTCGCTGGCTCCATGACGACTCTCATTACCACACACACTGGTTCACTATCGCTCGCACAGAGACACCAAAGCTGAAGCAGAACTTGATGACTGATCACTAACTCTGTTCAGATGAACCAAGCCTCGGCACAGTGTTCCTGAAGCATTGCATGAATTATTTTGACACGTGCTCGAGCTTCAGTGGTGCTTTTGTGTAGCTTGCCTGCGTAGCCAATTCAGTAAAAAACTTATAGAAAAACTTCTTATTTCATAGTGTAATCTTGACGTGCTTCATCTGGAGCACACTCTCTGTGTATTCACTTGCTAATTATTGTCAGTAATCACTTATTGTGTCTTGAGGGTTTTGCTAGCTTGGCTCTTAGCCGACTCGCTAGCAGCATGGCCTCTTCACCTGTCCCTCCTGCACTGTCCTGCTCACTGTGTCAGATGTTTAGTTACTCCTCAGCCTTCTTAAGCAGTAATGACACTTGAAATAAATGTAGCCTGTTAGCAGCTCACTGAATTGGAGACTCGGCTTCACGTCATTGAAAAACCTGTAGCTAGACAGCCGGGCAAACAGGGTGACTGTGTGATGGTGAGGAAGAAGGATAGTCATAAACAGATGCCTCAGAACACCACCAACCTGTTCATGTGTCTGACCATTTCCCCCCTCTGCGACACCCCCTGGGGATCAAACTCTGGTAATTGGCAATTCTTTTCTGAGACATGTAAATGGAGTCGTTCTTATATGCTGTTTTTCTGCTCTGAGCACATTTAAGTTAGAAGTCAATTGTCTTCCAGGGGCCAGAGCAGGTGCCATTGTGTGTGGAACTTTGCCGAAACAATGTTGGACTCGTCGTTTTCTCTGGTCCCCTCCCCAATCGTCCAGGAGTTACCCAAAAAGCCCTGCAATGTCTCCAGAATTATGTAGTGGATTGAGGTGAAACACGTGTAGTGTGAGTGTCAAAGAGGAGGAGTCTGTTGAGAAATTCACGTCAGCTATCACAGATTATTTTTCTTAAATGTTTAACATGACATTATCACATTCCTTTAAAGTTTTCAAGTTGATTTTAAGTTTAAGTTTAAGTGTAAAGTTTGTCTTTAATTTCTCGAGAGTATGAAAGCTGGTTGAGATGACACTCAGCACAGGTGTAGAGCAGGTGGAGCAGAGGAAG
>NW_024583334.1:37206-38431 GCF_018398535.1 Haplochromis burtoni
AAATCACTGCTTTTACTTCTCATGCGCTTGAATCAGGATCTGTCATTTAGCACAGAGACTTCAAACAATCAAGCGGTCCTTCCAAATCTGATATTCGAGCACACGGTAATAAAAACACTAGACATGTGGAAGATAATTAGTGCCGATGTCTGAATCTTCACAGAAATGCAAAAATAAACACGTAGAATAGAAAAGAAAACAGCAGTTTTTGGTCACATAAGTGAAGAAAACGCTGTTTTCATTTTCTTTCCAACATCAGAAGAGTCTAAATGATGCACGCGTGTAGAAACAGACACATATAGCTGTGCATGAACACTGCTGTGCAGACAAAACACAGGATTTCCATCTTTCTCATGCAAACACTCACCTACAGAAGTTGTAAACAGGCAGAGAAGAATCAAAGCCAGCAAAGCTTTAGTGGACATGTTTGTGTTCTCAGCAGTGGTGGTGACGCTGCTCAGAGCTCCTTCTTCCTCTTGGGAGCAGGACACAGGGGTACAGACCTTTATACACTTGTGCATGTGTGTGTGTTGACAGCAGTCACGTGCTCATGATGCGTCTGCCCATCACTGTCACACTCACTGTTTCCACCAGCACATCTACCGAGCTGAGCAGCTGCATGCCTGTGTGTACATTCATACATGCAGCTGCTCAGAGTGACGTCAGGCTGCAGGTCAGTAACCATGGTTACAGGCGACGCTCTGAAACTTATGATCAAAGATGTCAGGTTATTGTTTCCATGCAGAATCAAGACTGAAGTCAAATAAATCCACTGAATGCTTAGATAGTGTGTTAGTGTAGTTTCCATGGCAACACTGACTTATTAAAAACAAAGGCGATCCATCAGTCCAGATCAATAATGTCAGCTCATTTAAGCGCACATGTATGTTTGTGTATTCAGAGAGGTTGATGTACTCTGTCCACCGATGGCTACTGACATCTAGTGCACATTTGATGACATTACATCAACAGTTTGTGTGAAATGAATAAAATGCAGATGTACTCTAGAAATAAAATACTGCAGAACTAAATAGAACACATTAATTCACACAAGGGGAAGTCATGTGACTGTGATGACAGATCAGCGCCATCAGAACACTGACTGATCTGCAGTCTGTGGCATGAAACAGTCATTCATCACTTAGCTCTCTGTAACCTGATGGAGTCAGTGTGTAAAACAAGGTGATGCAAACATCTGGATGGAGCAGAAGAAGAGCAGATGCAG
>NW_024583334.1:38456-43204 GCF_018398535.1 Haplochromis burtoni
AGTTTCAAAGGCGCCATCATGGCTCAATAATATCAAAATAATACAAATACTAACAAACAGGAACTCAGATGGTTCTGTTCAGCTTTGGGTTGAATGTTTTATATTTATATTACTTACAATAAATACATTTTAAGAGGTGTTGTTATCCACTGAAACTCCAGTCAGGGCTGAGCTTGGCCCCCAGTGTTTCAAGATACAAACATACGCCCCACTGTGTGCTTGATCCAACATACACACAGTGGTGAGAACAAAATAGGCACATTCAATAAATCTGATGGTCATTTTGTGTGAAAACTCCAAATGGCCTGTACAGCGCTTTACTTGGTCCTAAGGACCCCAAAGCGCTTTACACCAGTCATCCACCCATCCACACACACATCCACACACTGGTGATGGCAGCTACAGTGTAGCCACAGCCGCCCTGGGGCGCACTGACAGAGGCTGCCGGACACTGGCGCCACCGGGCCCTCTGACTTATATATCATGTTTAACCTGAGTAGCCAAAGAGCGGGGTCTGAAAACGATGAAGCCGGGAGTCCGCTGCTCTCGCCGGCTGGAGTGACCATTGAACCCCCCGGCTTGCTATCGAGCGGGTGGGTAACAGACGTCTCCGAAAACGTCGGCGCACTTTTGCAAATATGCGATGTCTTGATAAACCCAGCAGATATTTGAAGTTTACACAGCTACTTTCTCCCCTTAATATGCCATTGTTGGCAGCTGAAATTTGGCTGGGCCGCGCTATGAATTCTGGGATATGGTGGGCCACGAAGGACACACCCGACCCATCCTTCAAACTCGGGGGAATGAAGGACGCATTTGAAGGAGTCGAGGAATCGGGACAGCCTTCGTCGCCTGGCTGTGACGTCATCGGCCTTCAAATGCGGCCTCCGGAGGATGCAGCCGACGTTTTGGGACACAGCTTGTGTGTCTTTGTTGGTCATGTGACCTCCCAGGGACTACACATGGAAACGAGCAGTTTAGCTCAAATCTGGCAGGTTTCCATCGTCTGTTTTTGTCCTGATGTCCATGAACATGAACACTGTCCCTGTCAAACACGTCCAGATAATCTGATCCAGTGTTGTTCTTCTTCTGTGGTGTTTGTGATGGAGCAGCAGCTGCTGATCCTGATGTCCTCCACCAAGGGGGCAGCAAATTCAGCTGACTGTCATCATTTATTAAAAAGATGTAACAATGTGACATAATGCAATATAATAGTGTCAGTTACACATTGTGGGTTGCACTGTGGCCAGAATGGACATTACCTCCTGCCTAATGGAAGCTGTCAGCCATCCTGCAACCATGAATTAGATAAGCAGAAGTGAAGGGATTGTTAACAACAATTTAATAATAAAATGTAATGTGATAGTTGCACTTTATTAGCTCCCCACAATCGTATGAATAATAACCATGAATGCACTGCATGCTCATAGCAAGTTCTTTAGGTTTAAAGTGAGATCCTGCTTTAAAGGGCGCTTCATCTGCTGGGAATGACATGTTTCTTCTAGTATGTAAGGCTCAGCCCATCTTACTGGGACTTACTTTTGTAGATCCACATGCTCTAAACCTGCTGCTCCATGATTGGTGCAGAAGCTTTAAGCTACTATTAACAAATAATGACCATGGACTTAGTTGTTACTACAATAACTTATCATTGAGCAACTTTTAATTTTACTTGTAAAACTATGCAAGTAGAATTGAATGGGGCACAGTGAGCTGAGCACAGGCCCACTCTGTGACACTCAGAGGTTTGTGGATATCATACTGAGAGTATTGGACACAGTGCAGCCAGCTTGCAGCCACTTTCCCACCACTTTAGCACAATGTGGCGACCGTGGCTCAGGGGGTTGGGAATCGCATCTGTAACCGGAAGGTCGCCGGTTCGATCCCTGGGCTCTCTGTCCTGGTCGTTGTGTCCTTGGGCAAGACACTTTACCCTACTTGCCTACTGGTGTTGGCCAGAGGGGCCGATGGCGCGATATGGCAGCCTCGCTTCTGTCAGTCTGCCCCAGGGCAGCTGTGGCTACAACTGTAGCTTGCCTCCACCAGTGTGTGAATGTGAGAGTGAATGAATAGTGGTATTGTAAAGCGCTTTGGGTGCCTTGAAAAGCGCTATATAAATCCAATCCATTATTATTATTATTTATATTTACATGAGACTCAGCCACACTAATGTTCCTGGGCAGACATGTGGTGCAGCATGGCTGATGGCACTGTACCTGCAGCTGTCATGGACAAGAACCACTCAATACCTCACCCAAGCCAAGCCTGTGCTGATGTTGTGATCTGAGACCGAGACACTAACCCAGGATCAGGATATGATGTTGTGAGAGTTTCACTAAGAATTAGCTCTGATTACAAGATTTCAATCTATGGTAACTCTAATTTGTATTTACTTCAGTTTGTTCATCTTGGAGCTGTGTGCAGCTGAGGACAGTCTTATTATTACCAGGTGAGGATATGTAACAGCCACAGTCTGTAGAGATGATGTCACCATGGAGTGGTGATGTCACTGGAGCTGCCAATATGTGCTCCAGCCAAAGCTACACCAGAGGGTTGTGCTGTGTAACAGGTTGGTGCAGGTGGTGTTATCTACATTTGAACATTAGGCAACAGTCTCATGAAGACACTTTCTATTGTTCACTAAAGACCAACAATAACAGAGACAAAGGGAGAGCAGCAGAACTAGTGCTAACAATTAGCACTGCTAGCCTGCCCACCAACACCAGCTAATGTTCTAAAAACGATGATCAATGATTTTGCTGTAACGGCTCCAGCTGTCTGTGTCAGGGACACGTTGGAGATGAAGTGAGTGATCCAGTGACAAAGGTTTGGAAAGCTGCAGTCAGCTGAGACTAAAGGAGTCACCTGACCGAGAGACCAAATGTTTCACTGAGAACGTCCAGATGAACAGAATCAACCTTTGGGATCATCTGTTCCACACATGCATGTTTCACTTACTGCATTATATTTCCTCATTGCTGTGCACACAGGCCTGTGGCTTATAACCAACTCCAAGTTCAGACTCAGAGGCTGCTGAAGCTGTTTTCTGGAACAGAGACGTGTTGGATATAAAACCAACTCTTCTTTATGTGTCAGCACAGGTGATGACTTCATGCCTGCTGATCTCTAATCTGGAAATAAAGAAGAAGAGTTAGACGGAGCCGTGTGTGCAGCAGGGAGATGAGCGCTGTCATGAAGTGTGACTGCTTCCAGCCTGCAGTCAAACTCCACCTTCAGGATGTTTCAACAGACCCACACCTGTTGACCATCACACCAGGAAGCTGCCTCCATTTAGAGCAGTCACGTACTCTGAGCGCCTTCTCGTCGGGTCTCCTTCGCCTCATCGTGTTTCCCATAAAGGAGGAGGAGGCCTCTTTGTTGTTCTGGTTCTCTCCTTACATTTAACCTTGCACCATCCTCAGCGTCCTTGTCTCCTCCCTCCTCGTGTCTCAGGTGAAGCTGCCACAGAAACTTGCCGAGCTTGTGTGGTTCATCTGAGCAGAGCCTTAAACTCAGACTCTCCTGTCTTCTTGTCACACAAGCCTAGTTAAATAAAGTTTTTTTGTCCTCATGTGAACAAACTGAGTGTGTGTGTTGAAAGCAGCTGCTGTGTGTGTGTGTGTTTCACTTCTTATTGCATACTAAAACACACACACTCTCTTTCAGTTCAGTTTAGTGTGTGCAGCCAAACATCACGGCAGACTGCCACAGAGTTCAGCTTCCTCATAGTTTCACACGTCATAAGCCTTCGCATCACTTCCTGTCCTCACAGGAAGCTAAACACAGACGGAGGAGACAACACTGTCTCTCACAGCAAGGAACGCAGCGTTTGTCAGAGCCACACATACTCTTAAGAACAAAATCAGTGTTTCCAAATGTTTCTCAGTGTTTCACAATAAAAGCCTTGTTAGTACAAAACTGTCCAGCAGCTATTAGGAGGGCCTTTAATTTGAAATGGATGGAAGAGGAAGCAGAAAAGGTCAGCCAGCTTCAGTGGTCAGAGGTCAAAGGTCATGTGAATGAAGAAATGCTGTTCATACTTTGGTTATTATTTCTGTCTGAACTGGCAGGAAGTCCTCTGTGAGGAGCAGGAAGTCCCACTTTTGTTGTTTTTGGTGACTTTCAGAAATCTTCCAGCCGCTATAAAATAAAGTGATGCAGGTAACATCGCTGTGGCAGATGGAGGGCTCAGCTTTCAAATTAACATGACATCAAATGTGAAAAGACATCTGTGTAAAGAAGGATGTAAAACATGGACAAAGATCTGCAGGCACCTACTGTTATGTGATTATTATTAAGAGGAGCTAATATGGGATAAAGGTCCTCTTTCCTTATAGTCCCTGTTAAAACTCTGTTGATAGAAATTAATAATCTTTTAAATGGTTGAATGTTTTCAATAAAATTAAAGCTATGAATCAGTTAAACAGCTAAGAGAGGTGGGTGAAATAAAGGCTTTTAGTCTGAGGCAGCATGAAAGTGATTTATTAGAGAAAGTTTTAAATCATGATTAAAGCACTGATGGACGGGGAGCTTTGTCAAAGGTCAAACTCATTGTGACGGTAGGACCATTATCTCCATCCATTTCATCCATAGATCATGTCTGTTTGTAATAATGACAAACTGGAAACAGAACTTTACGATTGTTTCTTTAACCGCCATGGACCGCCACATATTTGGACATCACAGTTTGGGACGTCTAGACCAAAATACAAAAATTTGCTCCACGAGGGCCTGATATCCACTAACGA
>NW_024583334.1:43346-44886 GCF_018398535.1 Haplochromis burtoni
AGCTCAGCAGCTGCTTCTAATGTGCTGTGCTTTGTTACCTTCTGCTCTGCTTTCTCCACAACTGTGACACCTGCTGCTGTTTGTACACCTCATGCTGTGTTTGCTGTTCTCTCAGAGTGTCGGGTGGAGGAGGGGGCGGAGTCTGTCCGGCTGCCCTTCAAAACCACAGCTCAGCTGCCTGAAGACACTCGGGTGGAGCGGTGGCACCGTCCTGAGAAGCCTGACAAACAGGAGCGGCATCACAGAGACCGAGTGAAAGAAAGACGAGCGGACGGTTCAGCCTGACCCTTAAACGCCCCACAGAGAGCCAGATACAGCTGTGTGGCCTGGAGCCAGGAAACTTCATCGGGGTCGTGCTGCTCACACTTACGGGCGTTTGTTCACTGTCACTTGGTTCTCTCTGCTTTCACTTATTATTTTATGGTGTTTGTGTGTGAAGCTGTCGTGTCTCCTGCAGGGAGAGATCAGCACATCAGGAATAGAAGCAGCTGGTTATTGATCAGTGATGTCAGAGTGGAGCCGGTGTGATGGTATCAATTATACTGGAAACACTTTGCTTCATTTCCTCATACTGATCAGTTTGTGTCGTTACTCTGTACTCGTGTCCTGTTTAAAGCTTTGCGAGTATCAGGTGAGCAGTGAGCATGAGTGGGAGCCGTGGACGCTGCTGCAGGGAGGCTGCGTGTCATTTATTTGTGAGTTTAATCCATTAAAGCTAATAAAGAGCTACTCAGACGTTGTTTGTGAGTCTTTCAGGTGATTCAGTTTTCACCTACAGCTCAGCTGTTACTACGGCAACAGCATGAAGATGATGAAAGGAGGATTAGACATCAGTCTGTAGTTAGCTAACACACAAACTCCTGCAGCTTCCTCACCGGCTGGTACCAACGAGTCTCACCTGTGAGGTGGACTGTTACCTCTCCTCCTCCTCGTCATCTTTCCTGCGCCTCCTCCTGGACCTCAGGGACACAGCAGGACTCCCCTCAGTTACTACATTCACTCACAAGTCTTCTTATAAGTCATCACCTACAATTATTAAAGCTGCTGATATTGGGATTGTGGAGAGTTACACGTATTTAAGGGTTGTTGTTGACCACAGTGTTTTGCACTAACAAAAGGACGGTTCTTTTAAAGGAAAATCTCGTATTGTCTCATCTGAAATGCTGTCCTTGTTATACAGAAGTTGAATCTGTCGTGTCTTTCTGCATCGCTGCCTTGTTTGGCAACACGACTGAAGAACAGCAACCTCTCAGGGCAAGACAGACTTTTAGCCATTTATACCAAACATGCTGAGGAAGGCTCGTGTTAATTTCTTTGACCATCCACTTCACAGTCAGTTTGACTGAAACCTTTACACGTGCCTGCATAGCACACCTAAATATAGGAGGTCATTAGCCAGACTGACTGCATGCTTAGGTGGAAACCCCGGAGTCAAACACATGTAATTAAATGTAAGTGTTCAGAATACTGCGCTTCTATTGCACCACGTTCATTCACTCATCAGCTGTTAAATCATGACTCTAATGGCTGAACTACCACC
>NW_024583334.1:45199-54788 GCF_018398535.1 Haplochromis burtoni
GAAACTTTCGTTCTTCTTTGTGCACTGATTAGATCAGAGTTTCCTGATGTCTTCTTTAGATAAACCTGCTTGCTGCAGACCTCACATGGTGTCATGTTGGACTCCACCAGTGCTGTACACTGACTCTGTTCCTCTTCCTCTGAAGGATGTGTGCTGTCCTTCTTAGGGTTGGAATGGGGAGCTTGATCCTTCAGGAAGGACCTGGAGTAGAGATGGTACTCCTCCTTGTTATGTTGTTGCAGCTTTCCACAGATCCTCTGAATTTCCAGGTCTCCATCTAACTGCTTATTAGCAGAGAGCATGAAAGAGACAATCTGAGGCAGGTTTAACAAATTTAATGCCAATTCAGGTCATACTGTGAGGAGTTCACAATATGTTGTACTTTATACATAAAACCTGAAAGACAAATGAGCAGCCTTAATTCAGGGATTTTGAGTCAGTAGCTTTATTTTGACAGGGGAAAAAAAGCAGTGGAAGAAATATGAAAAACCACTTCCTGTTGGTATCCAGCGGCCAATAGAAACGTAGTTATTTCTTTGTGCTTTACAGTCTTATTGATCTGATCAACAACCAGTATAATCCCAGCATCAGACACATGATATCACGTCTGTGTGGGGAAATCTCATTGAATGGAAAAATCATGTTACTGGTTTAGGTGGACATGGACACCTGTACTCAACCAATCACATCCACAGGAGTAATGCCATCCAATCAGGTTCCAGTTCTCTCTCTTCTGCTGTGCGACATCAGCAGTTTGTTCAGTCACAGTTTTAATGCTGTTTCCATAGAAACAGAAGGACGCCGAAGGCGTGAGCTCACTTCTTCTGCACAGAGCCTTTATGGAACAGGTAGATGGGCCGCTGGTTACCTGGAAACACAAGCAGACAGCTCAGATCACACACACACACACACACACCTGTGCAGTGTAACAGTCTTCAGGTAAACGTCTGCAGTTATTCAGGCCTGCTGCTGTTAACTAACAAGGCATCACCAAGGTGTGAGCGGCAGGTGTGCTCAGTGAAACTGCAGGATTTTACTGGGATATCAATCATCAGCAGTAATGCTGACATACAGTCTATGGATACAGCTAGGCTGGGTAGCATTAGCTGGCTCACATACTTCAGCATCTGTGTCACTGTATTTACAGGTGTGGTCATCCATCCACTCACACAGGCACAAGTGTCCGGCTAATGTTTAACTTTTCTTTTTTCTGGGTTAGTGTACGGCAAACATGTTTAATGGTTTATTATTTAACAGCAAGATGATTAAACTTTGAACACAACTCAGTGTTCCTACAGGCAATGATCACAAACACATCAGACCTGGTTTTGGGAGGGATAAAGCAGGCTAAAATTAAACGCCTGCAACGGCATTCCCAAAGCTCAGATCAACTTCATGGAAAATTTTTGGACAGGTCCATCTCCCAGAAACTAACAAATTTAACTAACTCTACCGATCCTGCCAAAACGAGTGGTCAAATATGAGCCAGAATACACCGGAGCCCTGATGGGTGCGTATGTGCATGCTGTCACCTGTGTGTGTGATGAGTCTGTAGGAGCTGAAGCCCACGCTGTCCGTCAGGTAGGAGGTGAACTGTTCAGGCCTGAGCCTCAAACTCCTGCAGTGACTGAACGTTGTTTTCTGGAAAACCACAGAAATGAACTTTTTACTGGATACACGTGCTGCTGAATGTTCTTGTATATACACAGAAGCACAGATGTTTACAGACGCTCCCTGCATGCGTGTTTAGTGAACCAGTACCCATGAATAAATTCATTCTTCTGCCAAAATGCTCAAAGTGTTGCAAATGAATACACAAGGACACTTTTACTAACAAAGTTAATGCAAAATATCAGATCATAGTTACTCCATAGTTACTCATACCCTTTGATCTTTTAGGAAACCATTACGACTCTAAAGGACGGGACTGTGATAGACACACAGTGTTGAGCACCGTCACTTCCTGTTGCTGTTATCTCTACGTGTAAAATCTGATCTTTATACGTGTGAATACTTCCTGCTGTCATCGATCACACTGTGTCAGAAGGATGAGCAAAGGACAGATGCTGTTTCTCTCTCACACACACACTAACTGCATGATTATATTCATGTTGCTAGGCGTTACCGAGGCTCTCTTGCTGTGGCAGTAGCTGCTCCACGGTTGTGGCTCCAGGATAAATATTCCACCTGGCGACAGGCTCTGATAGGCTCGTTTGAATAGTCTAACCACACCTGCGTCACCTGACTGCAGCTGCACCCACTTGGTTACGTTGAGACACATGATGACATCATAATGGCCCCGCCCAGGCCAAGCTTCACGGTCTGAGACGTAGTCGCCCTGTGGGAGGAGTCACAGTGGTGAGCGGTGGCTGGACACCAGCGAGGGGTCTGATGGAGAGCGAGACTCACCTGGATGAAGGTGATGTTACTGGGGAACCTGGAGGAGGAAGAGGATGAAGGAGAGAGAAGGGGAGGAGCTGAGAGAGGGCCCCGACTCACCCTGAGAGACAGAGGGAAGGAGAGGAGGGAGAGAGCCTGTTGGAACTCCTTCATCAACTCCTCCTGCCCCTCCTCCCCTTCCTGTTCGGGAGGAGGCGGGGCTACCGTGTCTTTCCTCTTCCGTCTGTCCTCCAGCACCAGGTCATGTGACAGGAAGTGTCTAATGTTCTGTATGGCAGCACGGACGAGCTGCTTGTCTAGCTCCACCCCCAAGATGTGGGTGGGGTTAAATTTTCGGGCAACAGCCAGTGTCATGTGACCAGTGCCGCAGCCTACATCCAGAACCGTCTTGTCTCTGAACCAATCAGCTTCAAGGACCCGGAGCCTTGGGTCTTCCTCTGCCCCAACCCGCCCCTCCCACTTGTCTCCATAAAAACCTTGGTAGCCATAGTAACGGCTGTGGTTCCCGTACTGGTAGCGGTGTTTGTCCTTCTTCTTCTCTCTGGGGTTAGTGGAACCAGTCTGAGGTCCTCCACACCTGCAGGAGGTGGTACAGATGTCATGTGATAAAGACACCCAATCAGATCACAGTGACTACTCAGTTTAGACGACACACTCACCTGGCAGCTTTAGCCCCTCCCACTAACGGTGTCTGGAATTTGCTTGGCGGAGCTACAGTCGTTGTGACAATGGCGCTTCCAGCACCATCTGCCGACCTTGTCGAGGTGGTGCGTCGCCGCTTTCGTTGCCGCCCGTCACCCTGGCTCCCAGGCTTGTGGGGGAGGCCAGGTGGAGGGTGGGTGTGCCTCCTGGGCAGGATGGGGGACGGGGCCACGTCATCTCGGCAGGTGATGGCAGTGTTGAGCTCACAGGGGAGAGGAGATGGAGGAACGCTGCCCTCTTTGTTCAACAACGGTACTGCAGGCAACAAAACAGACGTCCATGCACAGACTTCACTCAGGTGGACTCTGCAGGTAGAACAGCTGCAGCCAGGTACGAGCGAGTGTAAGGACACAGGCCCACCGGTTGTTTTCTCAGTTTATGTGTACACACCACACCGGTTCATCCACTAAGTTCAGAGCCGTTGTTACGGTTCATGTCTGATTTAAAGCTACAGACTCAAACCAGACATTCACAGGAAGGAATACAAAAACGATCAGTGCGCCATGCAGATCAATTATTACAGTTATACAGAGGAGCCTCGGACCACGAGGGACTACAGACGGGGACCATAGCCCGCAAAACGAGCAAAAAACTGAAAAAAAAATTTAACTAATAACCTGCTGCATCACATTATTGCATTAAATATGAGAGCGCTTCTCTGATATCTTGATGAATATCTGAAAAAAACCTGTAGATTTACTGTGTGAGCTGCTGCAGTTTCCTGCTCGTCCACCGGGTGTCAGTAAAGCTGCAGGTGTCTCACCTCTGAATCCACCTGTGTGGGGAAACAGCGGCGCTGCTGCCACCTCCTTGTCTCCTTCGCCGTCCCCTGCTCCTACTTTGTGGTGTCGGGTCCTGTGCTTCCTCTTGGACTTCAGTGGGGACAGCAGGACCCCTCGTCCATCCTCACCCCCCTTTCCCCCTCCCTTCAAGTTCAGAGGATCAGTGATGTCACGAGGCACCAGGATCTCTACGGGGTCTTCGCCCCGTGACGGCAGGGGTGAGCACTTTGGTGTCTCCTGATTGGTTGTTCTGAAGAAAAGGGGAAGAGCATAAAGGTGGTGTCAGCGTTAAATCCTGCAGCAGTGACGTTATATTGATCTCTGAATGAATCCACCAATAACCTCCTCACCTGTTTACTTCCTCGTCCAACAGCGAGTTCAGGTTCAGCGGGTCAAAGATGTTCCCGCCCAACAGGAAGTGACTCGGTAACACAGATTCTGACAGACTGTCGCTGTTGGCGCGGCGTTGGCGCTTGGTCAGCCCCTTGAAGCCCACGCCCATGGAGTAACGCCTCTTCCCGAGTCGCTGAGTCGATGGAGGAGGAGGCGGCGCCGGAAGGGCCGGCTGGCTGTCGTCAGGCGGCTGGAGGCCATTTTTAGCCCGGATGATGGGGAGGGGTTTAGCCAGCTGCGGCTGCTCTGATAGGCTGATGGCAGCGGGGAAGACGGGGCTGAGTCTGATGGGCGCCTCATGGGTGAGGACCGCCTCTTTGTCCACTGACATCATCTTCTGCCGTCTAGCCAATCACAGTGACCTGCAAAAGAAGAAGGGGGTGGAGTCAGATTCAGCAACTTAAGATAAACCATGAGACATAAATGTATAATAATTACTGAATTATTGATCGTAACCTCATTAATGAAGCTCTATTAGAAGAGTGAATACAAACAGAAAAAACCCAGCTGAACCTGAACTCAGCACCAGAAGTTTTATTATCCGTTAATTGTGTTTTCATCCTCACTCAGGGTTTTATTTCTTTATCCGTTTCGTTTTTTGCTTTTCCCATTTTCAGGTTCTTCTTTATTATTGAGCAAAAATTTCCATGTAAAGCTAAAAGAAAATTTAAAATGTACCCTTTTCAGATAGACTTCGCAGGGGAAACCTGACAACCATCGAGTTTAAAAACAGCAGCTGAGCGGATTATTGCAGAAACGTAAAAATCTATAAATTATGTTCTTGTGTAAAAGTGATGAATGTTATCAGTTACTATGAACACGCTGCACTGTAACAGAGAGTGTTTGATAGCTCAGCAAACTAACCACTCTGCTGCCCGCTTAGCTAACAGTGTTTGTCCCAGGTTTGCTCCTGTCAAACAAAGCGAACTTGTCTCTCTCCCTCCTAAAGTGGGATTCATGTTCATGGTTAAATCTGCGCTGTAGGCACATCGTAACATGACCTCCACCTCTAACTACACATCGACATCGACACAGCCTGGAACAACCGCGATTAGTCTGTTTGGGACCGTCATTTCCCCCTGCACATTCCTGGATCAGCTGGAAGGGAGAAAGCCAAACTGCAGGGATAAACATTCACACACATGTGAAGGCTGGCAGCACCGCCCGTCAAACACCATCTGTAAACAGACCTTAAGCTCATTCTGCATTAACCTGAGCTCCACTCCTGAGGATCCACGGGATCAGATATTTACCCTGAAACAACGGAGGGACGTCTAAACTCAAAAAGGTTTTCTAAAAAACTCATTTTAAAATGATCCTCAGTGCCAGAATAACACACAGAAGGAGCCCAAACTTCATCCCTAAAAGGACTTTAAGTATAAGTGCCATAAGGAAGAGCATCTTTCAATGAAAGCAGTTTTGAGGGAAATCTGAGCTGAAACTGGGATGAAGGACCCTCAGCACCGACTTAAGCTTGAACTTTCTTTTATACCCTGCCTCCATCACACAGCCAATCAGACATCCTGCCACCTCTGCTTTGCATCCTGATGGTTTCCAGAAATTTGTATGTAACCTGACAACTTTAGTTTTCTTTGGGCTGACATCCTCCCAATCAGACTGCGATGTGTGCTCAGCAGGCTTCCGGAGGGCAGCCAAACAGGGACAAAGTTGTCATATTATGGAGGGCGCTGAACAAGGCTTTAGTGATAAATGAGCAGAAGAAGTAAACTTCAGAGGGGTGAACGAGACAAAAACTGCATCTCAAACGTAACTGTGACCTCCTGAAGGAAGTTCAACATCCTGATGTTTCAAAGTAAAAGCACCTACATGAGTTCTTTCTGATTAGTGCGTCAAAGTGTCACTTTTATTTGTGACTCTTACTTTGAAGAATAATCGAAATAAAAATTCTTACAAATATCGTTAAAGCAACATTGATTTATTCTGATTACTTCAAAGTTCTTCACTCAAACAAATCAGGCAAACGTCGTCGATCAATAATCAATCACTGACTGATCGATTGTACTCACAGTGTCCTGCAGAGATCACCGTCCGCCGTCCAGACTTCACCCTCCGAGTCTTAGAAATATCCGGTTTATGTTTTTGTCAGCGCGTGTGCGTGCGTGCGCCCCCAAAATCCCGAGGAAACCCCGTCCTAGCCCCGCCCCCGTCGCTCACTCCGCCAATCCCTGCGAGCCCTCATGAATAATTCAATTGCACTACAAGAAACAAACACAGTTAGCTTCTGCAGCTAGCCGCCTAGCACGGAGCAAAAACACACGCCCCTCAAAGATAAACAAGTCCCGAAACACCACCGGAAACCCGCTGTGTGCATGAACACAAGCCCGCACCCAGCTCCCCGTGCATGTGCCGGTCAGTGTGCGTGTGCTCTGTAACGGCCCGTGACTTCAACTATAACAGTAGACTTCTGCTACGACTAGCTACTAACTACTAGCTGCCTTCATCGTGCTCAGATACTCGAGCACGCGCTCTTATACGCGACGGCAGGGACCTCGTGCTCGACAGCAAAAGTGTCCAATCGCGTGCGAAGTTGAGCCCCGGCCTTCACGGGATCTGCGATGTTGATTGGGCGTTATTCGGGGAGGGCGGGCGAATGGAGCGAGGAGAGAGGTGTCCTGAGCAGTGCCTGACTAGAAAGGCGAGCACAGCGGAAAACAAACGGCGTAACGGTGAAAATTAACGGTTCACCGGGCGGTGTCCGGCAGCTGCACGTGTTAACACAGATAGTTAATGAGTCTAATAAAGTTTCAGCAAGAGACGTTTGAATTGAACGCTTGTTTCCCTCAGAGGGAGCGTGAACTCGTCCCCTTAGTATGTGGGATTTTATACCCTCAGTTTTGCTCTGAAGGAAATATAAACTCCCTATATCCGATCATATCCTCCAGGATAACAGATAAACGTCATCAACTGTTGAAGGTGTTTCTGGGGCAGATAACATTGCAGCATTATGGAGACAGCATTACAGTGCGTTGTTTAACTGTATAAAAAGTGAACCATATGAGGACAATCTTGACATGAGTAATGACACAATAAGTGTAAGGACACATGAAGTATATGAAGCCATTCATAGGTTGTCTGATAATAAATCCTCTGGTTTGGATCACATCACTGCAGAACATTTAAAACATGCTAGTTTAAGGCTAGCTCCTCTTTTAGCACTCTGTTTCACTGGGTTTATGATTCATGGCATATTACCAGACTCAATGCTGTGTATTTTACTGGTACCAGTTATGAAGGACAAAGCTGCAAAAGTGAGCTGTTTGGATAATTACAGGCCGATTGCACTAGCCAGTATTTTATCTAAGGTGTTAGAAAGAATCTTGTTTGACAGAGTTAGTGTGTTCATCTCTTCTCTGGATAATCAGTTTGGCTTCAAACCAAAGCACGGCACTGACATGTGCATATATGCACTCAAGGAAATAGTCAGTTTGTATAGGGCTAAAAATTCATCTGTCCTCATGTGTTTCATTGATGCCTCTAAGGCTTTTGATCGAGTGAACCACAGAAAACTTTTTGATAAACTGAAGAGACGGGGAGTTCCTCAATACATCGTGAGGATTCTCTCTTACTGGTACGCTCATCAGAACATGCAGGTTAAATGGGGAAGCAGTATTTCTGCCCCCTTTGGTGTCAGCAATGGTGTCAGACAGGGTGGGATTTTGTCTCCAATTTTATTTAATTTATATGTTGATGATTTGTCCATACAGCTGAGAGCCTGTAACACTGGGTGTATATTAGGTAAAGCACTGATAAATCATCTTATGTATGCAGATGACCTGGTTGTTTTTAGTCCAAGCAGTGCTGGGTTACAGGATCTTCTTAATGTCTGTACTGAATATGGTGTGCAATATGACATTGAGTACAATGCTGCTAAAAGTGCTGTTTTGATATGTAGAACCAAGCAGGATAAACAGCTAAATTTCCCTTTGTTTAAACTGGCACAAAAAACTCTTGAAGTTCATAAAAAGGTGAAATACCTCGGTCACTTTATTACTGAGCAAATGAATGATGATGATGACATATACAGACAACGGTGTAAGCTCTATGTGCAGGCAAATACTATTGCACGCAAATTCAGCTTTTGTTCACTTCCAGTTAAAGTGGCTTTGTTTAAAGCGTATTGCACACCGCTATATACTGCCCCCTTGTGGTCATCCTACAAACAATGTAGCATGCAGAAGCTGCATGTTGCATATAATGATGCGATGAGAATCCTTTGCAGGATACCTAGAAGTGGTAGTGCCAGCCAGATGTTTGTAGCTGTGGGTGTTTGGACTTTTAAAGCACTTTTAAGGAAGCTAATGTTCAATTTTAGAGAACGACTGGATGGTTCGAGTAACAGTATAATTTTAGCACTCTACAGATCCGACACTGAGTGGTTCCCGTTATCTCTCCTAATTTGCAGTCAATTTTTTTTGCTGTTATGACCATTTATCTTTTTGATTGCGATTATATTTTTTTATTCTTTTAAGTTTTATTTCCTTCTTCTCTTGATTGCTGAATGAATCTGCCCTGCTTCAGGCTAGCATGGGGATAGGAGCAGAACAATAACACCACACAACATCTTTCACGGATTAATTTTGGATGCACAGTTTGATTTATTGAGTAAATGAAGTACATCTTTAATGCTGGGTCTCAGTTTTTCTTCACTATAAAGTAAAGCTGGTGTAGTAAATCACAGGAGCAGTATGCGATTTGATTGTTTGTCTTTAACTCTGTGTGTTGCAGACCACAAGCAACGGTTTTATTGGTCAGAAAATTGAAACCTGTTGAAAATAAATTGAAAAGTTCAGATCCATGGTTCCATGGTTCCCGATCATGTTATCTAAACCGACCGAGTGGGCCACATTGGCCTGTTTGGCCGGTCAGTTCTGGCCCACGTGCCATATGTTTGACACCTCAAACAGCTAACACCTCTAACAGTTTAACAGCGCAAGATTTTTATGGTGCTCCATGTTTCCCTGTTTCAGAAAGAGAAGCTGCCTGCACGTGACTGAGTTTACATTCATCTGTTTTATCCAGATTAAGAGAGAGCAACAGACCCACTCATCCACTCAAACATTTCACAGCACTGTGAGTCTGCAGCTGCACCACCTCACATTTTAAATTTTAGATTCAAGGACATGAAAAAGTTAAGATGTAATACATGTTCCACTAAGGCCAGAGTTTACTACATTTTAGACAGACTGATAAGTACTTTTACTTTGAGTACAGTTTTGAGGTACTTTTACTATTGATGCTTTACATGAAAATTTAAATATATATGCTTGAATATTTCCATTTTATGTCACTTC
>NW_024583334.1:55278-61112 GCF_018398535.1 Haplochromis burtoni
TCCTAATTATTCAAAGTAACACTCAGGTATGCCGTTCAGCGGGTTAGTTACAGCGCCGGGAGCAGCTTGGGAGAACAAGGAAACACAGACTGCTTCAGGTTGCTTTCCCAGAATCAACTCAAAGGTTTATTCAGTACACAACAGTTTATATAGAAGAAAAAAGGTTCGTGTGTCAGCAGGTTCTCAGTTCAAACCGGTACAGACCAAATAAGGAAACGTCTTCCTGCCTCCTGAGCAAAGAAGTATCCTTTGTGTAGTTTATCTCTTCAGTTACAATTTATGATCATCCCAGCAAAATACACTCCTAGACATAGAATACAGAGTTCTTTCATTAGTGAATTCTGAAACAAACCATCTGGCTTTTTAACAAGCCCTTTTCTAAAGGATAAGGAAGGGAGGATGGGAGTAAGGGAGTGGTCTCGTCTCTGTGGTGTTTTCGACCTTGAGGTACCAGCCTGTGAGTCTTACACATTAATTCTTGGGTCACAGAGAAAGAGAAAAACAACTAGTAAATGGGCCTTATTGAGTAACAGTTTCTCTGTATAATATCACTATAAAACAATATCCTGTAAATGCTACCATGGTATCAAAATATCACAACATCTTTAATTAACTGCTTTAGCCCACTTACAATGTTCATGAGCTGTGTAGTATGTTAACACTATTGGAAGTAAAAATAACCTGGACTCCAATTTTGAAAACACAACTTTATTTATTTATTTTTTGCTCTGACTTGTATTATGAGTCTGTGGTCTGGGAGAGAGTCTGTAACTCTCTGTCTGCAAAATACAGTAAATAAAGACCAATTCTGGGCAATTAATTATATAGTTACGTCTTAAAAAAACAGTTACTAAGTTTTGCAAACAACAAAGTTTTTTGCAGCTGTTTACCTAAAAATGCAGCCAAGGCGTTTTTAAATAAACATTTCAAACTATTTACAGAACAATCAGCTGTTCTGCATCAAATCTGATGCCACACAAATGATTTGTGCCGCTCCAAAAAATAATTTCTGTCCACTATGAGATAAAGAAGAACAACAGCCTGATACCTGCAGGCCTGACAGCAGCAGATGTGTCACTGCTGTAACACCTGTAACATTCAGCAGTCGCCTCATTGTTCTGACACACACAACAAAACTATTGACTACACTACACACTAACTACACACTAACTACACACTGACTACACACTAACTACACAAGATTTGCGCTAAACGTCTCAAATCTCTCACATCTCAAAACACCGCCGTCACTCCTAAACTTCCCCCTTCCTAAAGAACTAAATGCCATGTTGCCATATCATTGTTTGATTACAGGTGGTACATTTTTCCACCAATAGGAAAGGCTGTGGGAATTGGGAGGGAGGCTGTTTTTGCTCACAGGCGGAGAGTGCTTTCCAGCGTTTTCCTTATAAAACAGTGTTTTACCGTTTCTTCCGCAGTAAAAATAAACAACAATAGGAAAAAAACAAACATTGCAGATATTTTTATCATAACTCTGCTTTTACGTGGCCTATCGGCACAGCCTGTCAACCACGTTGATTAGCTGCGTATATACGAATGTGAATAGCGTGATTGGCTGGACTGTGGGATAAAGTGGCATCATTCTAATCCCATATGGGAGCAGCCAGTCACTGACTAACACTGCAAAACAGAATTGTTAAAATTTAAATTTAAATTTAAATTAGAATTTTTTTTGTGCACAACACAGATTTCCTGTGTGCAGAGACCGTGCCAGCAGTGCGCAATAGCGCATGCACGCAGCTTAGAGGGAGCATTGCTCACCCTCAACCTTTTCCTGTTTCTTCCTCCTTTATGAATCTAACTGCACCTAAACTTCCAAAAAGGACGTCACAGTGTTTGAATTAAAGAAATAACTTTTTAAAATGCATGAATCAAGAGTGACACCATCTAAGAGAGTTGAGCCAAAAGAGCTGAATCTGAGAAACGAGCTGGACCTCCTTCACTAGCTGCTGGAGACCACCTGAGATCAGCTTTCACTCAGGTCAAACAATGTAGTGCTCAACAAATCTACCAGTTAAAAAATAAATATAGTCCTAAAAAACCTAACCATGTAAATAAAATACACTTTACATAAAAAAACATTTACATAATCAGCTGATGTTAGATAAACACGTGGTTTCAATAAATATTCTGCAGAAATTAAAACAACAACATAAAGATCAAGAACACTAGGGTGAACTAAAACTCCGTAACTGTGTGATTCTGATGGCTTTCAGTGTGAAACTGCTTCAGACACATGTGCTCTAACTCCACCCTCACAAACACCCGCCCACAGTCACAGGCCGACCCTCCGCCTACATGTTCCTGTTTCTTTCAAATTCCAGCACGAGTAATAAAAGGAAACTTTTCACACATGATCTGTTTTACACGACCTGCATAAAACAACAGCGTTAAAACACTGGAGTGAAGTGACATGGACATGTTGTAGTCCGCCTTCTGCAGATTGTAGTTTCTCTTAAGAGATCCAATGTGAGGGTGTCATGGAGTCTGAGTGTAGGTTCATTCGGACCCTCAGTGCACTGCTCTTCTCTTGTTTTAAACCCTTATTAATCCTCCTTCATACCTTTCCTTTCCTTCACCTTGTATCGTTTTCCCCCAAGATCAAGGAAAAGTGGTTAGGATAGGTCATTTTTTGGATTCTTCAGATGTAAAGCAGGTTTATTTTGGAAACCTCTTTATCTCTCCTCATAGTTAAAGTTGGTTAGTGTTCATCATGTTCCTAATAATGTCTTAACATCTGTAACAGGCATGAATAATCCTTAGAGATAGGAGTGTCCTCAGAGGAAGCTCATGGTGGGAATTATTGTTCAAACAGAGTTCCAACAAAGATGTTGCCGAAAGGACTCAAAAAGTCAGCGTCAGAATCTAAATCTAAATAAAATTATTGAGGAGCTTCAGGTACTATGAAAGCAAAAACACCAGTTCGTCCATAGAGTAGGCTCATACTGGGACAGCAGGGACATTGGTTAGACAGTCTGAATAAATGACCTGTTACTAATGTCGATTCCCACAGGCTCAGAGAGGAAGTCTTATTCTGAAAGTCTTGACAGTGTTCAGTAGTTTGTAGTTTGGAGACAGAACAGGACTAGAGCTGGTTCAGTTTCTCACAGTCTGATGATGTTTCAGCATCAAACCTCTCCTGGCTTTACGGAGATGTCACCAGATCACCTCTGCAGTTCTCCATCTGTCCACCAGGTGTCCTCAGTGTATCAGCAGTCCCAGATCACCGTAGTCACATTACTCCGTGTTTTTTTCCCCATAAGACCTTTGTTTTCCACACCTGTGATCTTCATCAGGCTCTGATCAAAATGAGTTTTATATGAAAATGATTATTAATCCCAGTTGTGTTTGTGTTTCTGCGAGTGTGTGTCTGCTGCTTGTGTGTGGCTGGTCACAATGACATCATGTGGGCCCTGCTTTATGATTGGCTGCTGCGCGTGTTTGAGCTCACAGACATTCAGAGAGTCACAGAGCTGCTGCTGCTTCTGATGAAGATGAAGGTGTGGGTGCTGCTCCTCATCCTTTCCTTGGTCCCCTGTGTTTCTGCTGATGGTGAGTCTCTAATTTACTCATGAACTCTTGTATTTGAAACCTTTCATGCACGAGATATTAAGAAATTATGGCGAGAATGTCAAAGTGAAACCAAAAGAACCTCTTAAGCACAAAACAGATCAGACATCAGTAACTACACGTGTGATTTTGTTACTAACAGCATGAAAACATGAAAAGGAGCTGAGTGGGAGGTGGGTTGCAAAGCGCTTGCTGTGCTTCTCTTATGTTACCCAAGTTGCCAGATAGTGTGTGTGTGTGTATGTGTGTGCGTGTATACACTCCAAAATCTTCATATAGATGTGTCATCAGTCTGATTCAAGTGTGCGTTTGTTTCACGCACACAAGTGAAGTGAAAGTTGTTTCACTGTGCAGACTACAGATGGAGATCTGAAACATTCTAGAATAATTCAATAAAAAATGTGTGACAGGAATTTATAAATTTGGTAAAATTAATAATATGTTCACTAATTTGAGCATTGCAGATTGATAACTCAAGGTACAATCTTAAAGTCAAACAGCATCCCTTTTAGCAACATTTCCATGAAAATATCATTCTGAGCATTGTGCTGGGAGTGTGATTGCTGCAAAAGGACTGTCTAAGTGCAACATACACAAACCATTATAGTCAAATTACAGTTTTAATTCATTTTATTTCACTTAAATGACACAAAGGCTCTGATGGCACTCAATCAGCCCTCTTATTCTCCTCAGATGCTCATGGGAGCAATTCCATTATCGGCTGTTCAGATACTGATGGAGAGAACGTTCTGATCCTGGATGATGAGGCGGTCTGGTACGCCGACTTCAACAAACAGACAGGAGTCAATGCTCTGCCTGCCTTTGTAGATCCAATAAGCTTTCCAGGTTTCTATGAAGAAGCTGTGGCTGATCAACAGATCTGCAGACAAAACCTGATGGTGACTCGTAAGGCTATGAAGAACTTTCCCAAAGAACTCGGTAAACACAAATCCTTAACCACACAGTCCGTAGGGCAGAAAAACATTCAGAGAGCGGAGGTAAATAAAACGTGTTGTTGTGTTAAAGAGGGTTTTTCAAAGGCTGACAGGTTAGATCACTGGAGATCCTTTCAGTTATGTACCTTCAACATCCATTGATATTTTTGAATTTTTAGATAAAATCGGATTGTGTTTCAGGGTTGAAATGTCCCTTAATTCCCCCAGATTCTACGGGCTGATTCCAATACCTCAGCCAATATTACCAAATCACTTATCAGTCAATGTTTTAAACTAACAGTTGTGATTGGCTTCTTCATGTTCAACTCAACTATGTTATCATCGTACTGACACTCAGATAAACAGATATTTCTTTTCTCAGCTGTTGACAACATACAGAGCTCTTTAAATGGAGAGAAAGCACCAATATTCGCCATATTTACAGATTTCAAATAAAATTACACAAAGATGATCTGAGCAGAAACATTTTCATCACGTCTTTGGTGAGCTAACAAACACTGTGACCTTTATTGTCACAGAGTTCCAGGTTTGTATTCATATCCATGAAGACCTGATGACACAAACACAGAGAACATCTGAACTCTTAGAGGTGAAACACACATACAGAACTTCAGCTCCATGTTACGAGCTGCTGAATCAACGACACAACAATAGAGACTAAAAACCTCAGACACACAGGAGTGAAACGGGGAACACGGAGACCAAACTTCCTCTTTATCACATGACTTTGGGGGATCTTCAAACATTCAGTTCTCTGTTTGTTCAAGTGAAAACACATCTCACTTCAGCAGACGCTCAGGTCCTCCCAGTGTTTCTGTGCTTTCTCTTCTGTTTTTAGTTTTTAGCTCATAACAGCAATCACACACTGCTCAAAGTGTTTCACCCTGTGAGTTAAATTCATTTTAGAGAAGAAAACAAGAACAACAGAGTCGGTGCAGGTCCTGTACATACTGACTCTTTGCTGCAATGCTGTTGCATATTCAGTGCAGTGGTGTTGTGAGTAACCTGTACATGTTTGTGCACAGATCCTCCGTCGAGCATGCTCATCTACACAGTACTAAATTTGGAGCTCGGAGTCCAAAACACTCTGATCTGTCACGTGACTGGTTTCTATCCTGCTCCTGTCAACATCACCTGGACCAAGAATGAGCAGAAGGTGACAGAAGGAGCGAACACCAGCGTTCCCTTCCCCAACAAAGATGGTTCCTTCAAACAGACGTCCAGACTGGACTTCATCCCAAAGCAGGGAGACGTCTACAGCTGCACCGTGGAACATGTGGCCCTGAT
>NW_024583334.1:61137-83731 GCF_018398535.1 Haplochromis burtoni
GCAACCAATGACCAAATTCTATGGTGAGAAAATTCAACTCAAAATTCAATTCACATTGTACAATTTCACAACAACAGTAATCTCAAGTTGCTTTATATTCTAAGTTAAAGAGTCAACAATATCAGAGAGAGAAGTTTTATCAAAAAGCAAAGTTTTAAGCCTCATCTTAGTCTACCAGTAGTACTATTTGATAGAATATAATTTTAAATACTCTAGGAACAACAAGTAGGCCTGCAGAGCGAGAGCCAAGTGCTCTAATAGGGTGATATGGTACTACAAGGTCATTAAGATAAGATGGGGCCTGATTATTTAAGACCTTGTATGTGAGGAGCAGGATTTTGAATTCTGGATTTAACAGGAAGCCAAAACAGGAGAAATCTGCTCTCTCTTTCTAGTCCCTGTCAGGACTCTTGCTGCAGCGTTTTGGATCAGCTGAAGGCTTTTCAGGGAGTTTTTTGGACATCCTGATAATAATGAATTACAGTCGTCCAGCCTGGAAGTAATAAATGCATGAACTAGTTTTTCAATAATGCCTGAAATAAAAAGTATAGTTCCCAGCACTGAACCCTGTGGGACTCCTCTATGACTGTTTCCAGATGTGAAGGTTCACATCACTCTCTGTGTTTCTGTCTGCAGCTGTGGAGAACTCTGATCTCATTCTTGGACCTGCCATGTTTTGTGGAGTGGGTCTGACTGTCGGTGTCCTCGGTGTGGCAGCAGGAATCTTCTTACTCATCAGAGGAACCGAGTGACGCTGAATGGTTGGGGCTGATGTCTTAATAAATCTGAGGAGTTTGTAATCTGATTACACGGAACCTGCTGTTTTACCTCCGGTGCCAGCAGAAAGCATCCTCAGATAAACTGCTGTTCTTTATAGAATTTTTTTGCATCCCAATATTTTATATGCTTTATTACATGTCAAACATCTGGAAGAAACCCTGTCCTTAAAAACAGCAGCAGCAGGTCAGCATGATTGCAGACCTTCCAGTCCTCACTTAGACTGATCATTAACAGAGTTTTTGATGACAGAGAACAGTGATGTGAACCAGAAGGTTTTTTGTTTCATTAAAGATTTATTGACAAAGATTTGAGTTCATTTATTTTCATCTCAGTTCCTTTCATTTTGTTATCATGTTTTTATTTATTGTTGTAATTATTGATGATAAAATATAATTGTGCAAGCTTTGCCACAAGATGTTCTCATCTTCTACAACAACCAGTCAGTGTTGTGTCACTGGGTGCAGAAGAAGAAGGCACAAGGCTGCTGAGCCAGTTTGGTCTGTCTTCAAACCACACTTTATTTAGTCACTTAAATGCCACATCACAGTTAATTATTGGTTTATAAACCCATCAATGTTATGTGAAAACCCAAAAACAGCTTCTGAGTGTTACATTTAAATACAAAATAAAACATTCAAGCTGAATGAAGATACATTTGAGCTCTGCTGCAGCTGGTGGATGTTTGAGTGCAAAGTACATTTCACAGGTAAGTTACTGGTTGGGGATTCTGGGGGAAGGTGATCAGTTCACCTTCTTTTTTTAAGATATTCCTTAAAGGTGTGATATGTAGAGAGCTCCTTTATTGTCATTGGTGGAGTATTCCAGTGTTATTGGGGCGTAACAACCCAAGCTTGATGTGGGATTGTGTAATGATAGAGGGATAAGTCTAAAAATAGCTAAAAACCTGCATTTTGAGCTCCAGTAGATTTTTCTTTTTTATCAGCTGATCGGCAGATTCAACTGAATACAGCAAAACATAAGATGATGCTGTATGAGTTATCTGACTGATTTTCAGTTCAGTACAGTTTCATTTCAAACATATACATTCACCAACATTCCATAATATCATTCCATTCAGTTGTTTGAAAAGGAGTAGGCAGAAGTATATACTTATCTAGCCCCACTGCCCTAAGTTTACATCTTAATATTCCTCATCATCTAAATTTGAACAACAAAAACTATACAATGCTTCAACTTAGAACATAACATCACAAAAAATATTTTCTCATATTCAACTAAAACTATGTTTAGATTTCTAATTTGCAAAAGAAAATAAACATCACTTTGACTGCTGTCTTGGGTTAATTGCATTTTCTTCATTCTTATACTTATTTAAAATTTCTTTTTGAGTTTTTACTGTTCTTACTCTTTGTATTTTTAAATTCCACTTCCCTCTAAAATTATACCTCCCTTCTCTTTCTAAGAACCATTTACTTATTTCGATTGGGAGCATCCCTTTCCTTGCCTTATATATTATTTGCACTGTTTTAAACTTCACCAGATCCTGGAATTTTATAGCTTGCGTCTTAATAAAGAGTGCGTTTGTGTGAGCCCTATACCCCTCCTGATTTATTAGTCTAATAGCCCTTTTCTGCATTATGATTATAGTCTGAATATTACTTTTATATGTATTTCCCCAAACCTCTACACAATAACTCATGTATAGTAAAGCACAATATAACATATACAATGTTTTCCTATCCAGAAATTGTTTTACTTTCCCCAAGACAGCAATGCCCCGTGCTAACTTTCCCCTCACATAAGTGATGTGTGATTTCCAACAGGCCTTATGATCAATGATCACACCAAGAAATCTTATGGCATTAACCCTTTCTAGATATATATTATCGACACAAATTTCAATGTTAATGTTTTTCTTATAGTTTCCGAATAACATAAATTTTGTTTTATTTAATATTAAGGACAATTTGTTTCTATCAAACCACTTCTTTAATATTTAACTCCTGTGCGATCATGTCCAAAACCTGTTGCAATTCAACCATTAGACTCTATAAAGCTAGTGTAAAGGGTCAAATTCAGTCAGTGAATTTACTCAGCATCATTACATCAAATATAAATGTCTGCTTCCCTTATATCTTCCCACTGACCACGAATGCCACAGCTGCTCTGTACCTGATCACTGTAAACTTCACCAAATCACAGCCAATAAACCAACAAATTGATAAAATCTCTCAGTAATGACAATAATATGAAAAACTTTAGCCTATTTGTGAGTTTCTGGTTTATAATTGACAACATCCATCAGGCTTCAGGTATCCAAATAGCAACACGGGGTAGCTGGAGCCTATTAAAAGGCAGGGCACATCCTGGACTGTCAAAAAAATATAACAAAACATTGTTATAGATTTCTTCCTGGTAACAGCTGATGCTGTGGTCATGTGACCCTGCACTCTGGTTTTTACAGCAGCTTTCAGTCAGACTGTGTCAGAGTTTGCCAGCACAACCCAGGAACATGGCTTCAAAGTTTTTATGCTTCACCCTCCTCTTCATCAACATCTGCACAGTAGGTAAGCTCAATACACTAATCAAACACTCACTACTTCAGCTATCATTAAGCTTTACAGCGTTACAGCTGGATTAATGAATTCATCCATCAGTCTACTTGTTAAACTGCTGAATAAAACAAATGATTTCAGAAAGATCATTTTGCTGCTTTATTTTACTTTGCTCGTATTTAATCAATTATAAAAGTAATCTTCCTGGTCCATCAGCCATGCCACAGGGATTTGTGTCTCCTCCTGGTCTCACACCAGGAACTATTTATATGTAAAGTAAATGTACATAAATGTTATGTATTTAACATTTAATCCTTATTAATTCAGGTAAAAATCTAATTGAGATTCAAATCTCATTTGGAAGAGAGACCTGGCATCATGGCAGTAAAAGTAAAAACATATACAACACATTACAATAATTTAAAACAAATACTATATTGCATACAAACAGGTGAAAACTGCATTAAGAGCAACAATTAAAAACAGTCACACAGACTAAAAGAGTTATTCTCTTGTTCCTTTAAAACTGACTTAAACTCCTACAGGGTAAGCATTTCTCACAATTTCAGCTCCTTCTGCAGCATATTTAAAAGCCTTTTTACCTCATTCTTTTCTGATTTTCAGAACAATCAATTGTATCACATTGTAAGAACAAAGGCTGTATTAGTTATAGTTTTTACCCATATGAACACACAGATAAGAGGGAATCAGCCCAAGGAGAGATTTATAGATAAAGACCAACCAAAAACCAAAAGAAAGTCTCCAGATATACAGGGATGGACATTTAGTAGCAGCATACAGAAAACAGTGATGTAGTCAATTTCCACAGCCAGTAATAAAACAGAAAACACCATGGTAGACAGTCCCCAACCTCTTCAAGTACTAAGCAGGGACATTCATGAAAAGCAGATCACCAAAATAAAGCAATAAAATAAACAAAAAACTTAAAAAAAAAAAAAAAAACAGTTACAAAAAGGTTTTCCTCACCAGCCTTTAAATGTGAGTTTTAAATGACAAATTTTGATCTATAATAGTATTTATAAGATGTGACCATTGAATGGTTTTAATCTTAGGAAACATAGCTAACATTCTTTGCCATTTGAGATTAACATGAGCTTGTATTTATGGGCCTGAACATCATCAAATGCAGCTTGAGTTTGTATTACTGAAGTATCTAAACAATAGATCATTGTGTCATCTGCATAAAGATCGAATGCAGCGTTTGATAAATTTTCACAAAGATGTTTTGTAGAGGAAAAAAAAAGCAATGGTCTTAATGTGAAATTCTGAGTACATGTAGTTTATACAAAGAGATGGGAAGTAAAAATAAAGGCAAGACACTAGAAACAAACAACTCATGAAACAAAGTGAGAAGTGGTTAACGTCTCTTCTTATTAACTGAACTCGTAAAAACAGTGAGACTCCACAGTTCCCCTTTTTTTTAACTGTACATCTGGCTAATTCCAACACGAATGAAGCTAAATGTCAATTTATATGCAGAAGACGCTCTGATCTGTTTCCTTATTCTGCTTATTCCTATTCAGACTCTCCCTACAAACACACTACCCAGTCACACAGAGACTTTTCTGCAACATTGTATTATGACATTAGAACATCACGTGTTATTCACTAACAAAATACATTGTTTTGAAATGTTGCCACAACATACAGGTATGTCTTAAAGACATAAACATGTTGATCTGTTCTCTTTTATTCAGACAAACTGAGGTTTTCATATTTGAACCTCAGAAAAACTTCAGAAATATGGCATCCAACGAAAAACTGGACAGGATTTTCTCCAGTAACACTGTGAGGACTCTTGACATTTTTAACCAGGATATATCCTTCAATGTGCATATTAACATTTATTTAACTAGCTGATTTCTCAATTGGCTGGTTGTGTTAAATTCAGAGCCCAATTTAAAATCCTTCCCCTTACGTACAAGGTCTTGAATGATCAGGCCCAATTTTGAGATTAGACTTCAAAATTTTCTTTTTGCTAAAGCATATAGTTGGAGCATGATCAGGTGACCCTGAATCCTCCCTCAGTTATGCTACAATAGGTGTAGGCTGTTGGGGGATTCCCATGTGTTTATACATCACTGGTGCATTAAATTATGTCTTCCATCTTTGTGTTTTGTCTTGTGTCTCTGTGCTCTCCTTTTTTGTTCTTCAATAACACAACCTGTCATGGCAGCGCTTCTTCCTGATCCTGGTTCTGTTGGTTGTAATTGTCTTTAAAAAAGTTTTTCTTTTCAAATGTTGCCAAATTTACTCATCTTAAGATTGTTGGGGTTACCTCTGTAATATTATAAGGCAGGGAACTCGAGGGCCGGTGTCCTACAGGTTTTAGATGTGTCCTCGATCTAACATAGCTAATTTAAATGGCTGAATTACTTCCTCAACATAGCCGTGTCCCAAAACGTAGGCTGCATCCTTCGGTGGCCGCATTTGATATAAATGTTAAACAGAAAACTGATTAAAAAGAAGTGTGAGAAAGTCGAGAATTTACACCAGTGTCCTGTAATATTTTAGATAGAAAGGCGCACACGGCTGAGTTTATTAAACTCCACCGACAAAGCGGTGATCCAAATCTAAAGGCTAGACCGTCCAATTTCACAACCTCGCATTTCCGCCTTCTCGATCTTCGAAGGACCCGGCCCACATAGACCACGAAGGCCAGGTCCTCCAAAGGATGCGGCCTACGTTTTCGGACACAACCCATATCTTGAAGTTCTACAGAGGCCTGGTAATGAACTAATCATTTGATTCAGGTGTGTTGACACAGGATAATATCTAAAACCTGCAGGACACCGGCCCTCGAGGCCTGGAGTTCAAGACCCTTGCTATAAGGTCTGCCCTATTTTTGTGAATTGTTGTTATATATATATATGAAATGTAACTGATACTCTGTTGGTAAGCTTAATGATCTGAATAAGGTGAAGCTATCACGATCATATCATTCCAACAACATGTTCTTAAAGGTTTCCCGAACTACTATAGGAGAGTGATTCTCTGATCTTTGTGTTTCAGATGGATATGAGTGTTACTCTTCAACTCGCTGCCTGTTTAACTCCACTGAGCTAAGGGACATCGAGTTCATCACCTCGTACTATTACAACAAGATAGAGTTTGTCAGGTTCAGCAGTGATGTGGGAAAGTATGTTGGATACACGGAGTTTGGTATGAAGAATGCAGAGATGTGGAACAATAATCCTGGACAGCTCGCTGCAATGAGAGCTCAGAAGGAGACGTATTGCCAACCCAACGTTGGGATCTGGTACGCAAAAGTTCTTTCTAAGTCAGGTGAGTCAGTGTTTCTGTGACATCATGAGATCATCATATAAACTTCATCACACTGATGTCCTGACTGAACTCTCTGCACTTAGTTTACAGCTAACACTGCTGAAGGCTTAATCTGACACATTCAGTTAAAGCTACATGTTCTCTGTAGTTCTGTTAGTTTGACAGGAACAGTCTGACCATTTCAGGCTTGTTATATTTATAAAGTCACTTCAGCTTTATTGTGTTGCAGTTTTAACTTTGAATGAAGTAAAAACATTCCTCCTCTTTCTGATGTTCCAGTGAAACCATCAGTCAGACTTCACTCCACGATGGCTCCTGGTCGTCACCATCCTGCCATGTTGGTTTGCAGCGTCTATGACTTCTACCCCAAACAGATCAAAGTGAGCTGGTTGAGAAATGGACAGGAAACAACCTCTGACATCACTTCCACTGAACTCTCTTTTATGAATTAATGTGCTTCTCGTTTTTCTTTTATATAAAATGTTATAAATAAATCAGTTATAATCAAGTGGAGTGAGTGGAAAGACACAACACATTTACACGTGAAAAAATAATTAATTGTTTAATTTTTCTTTTGAAAAAAACTGAACACGGGTCTCACAGACCCGAACACCATACAAGGGTTAAGTTAAGATGGGGCCTGGATATTTAAGACCTTGTATGTGAGGAGCAGGATTTTGAATTCCGGATTTAACTGAAGCCAATGAAATCGGCTCTCTTTCTAGTCCCTGTCAGGACTCTTGCTGCAGAATTTTGGATTAGCTGAAGGCTTTTCAGCGAGTTTTTACAGCATTAATATTTAAGTAAAACTGAGTGTCATCTGTATAGTAATGAAAATTATGCAGTGTTTTCTAACAATATTGCCTGAAATAAAAAGTATAGTTCCCAGCACTGAACCCTGTGGGACTCCATGACTGTTTCCAGATGTGAAGGTTCACATCACTCTCTGTGTTTCTGTCTGCAGCTGTGGAGAACTCTGATCTCATTCTTGGACCTGCCATGTTTTGTGGAGTGGGTCTGACTGTCGGTGTCCTCGGGGTGGCAGCAGGAATCTTCTTACTCATCAGAGGAACCGAGTGACACTGAATGGTTGGGGCTGATGTCTTAATAAATCTGAGGAGTTTGTAATCTGATTACACGGAACCTGCTGTTTTACCTCCGGTGCCAGCAGAAAGCATCCTCAGATAAACTGCTGATCTTTATTGAATTTCTTTTACATCCCAATATTTTATATGCTTTATTACATGTCAAACATCTGGAAGAAACCCTGTCCTTAAAAACAGCAGCAGCAGGTCAGCATGATTGCAGACCTTCCAGTCCTCACTTAGACTGATTATTAACAGAGTTTTTGATGACAGAGAACAGTGATGTGAACCAGAAGGTTTTTTGTTTCATTAAAGATTTATTGACAAAGATTTGAGTTCATTTATTTTCATCTCAGTTCCTTTCATTTTGTTATCATGTTTTTATTTATTGTTGTAATTATTGATGATAAAATATAATTGTGCAAGCTTTGCCACAAGATGTTCTCATCTTCTACAACAACCAGTCAGTGTTGTGTCACTGGGTGCAGAAGAAGGCACAAGGCTGCTGAGCCAGTTTGGTCTGTCTTCAAACCACACTTTATTTAGTCACTTAAATGCCACATCACAGTTAATTATTGGTTTATAAACCCATCAATGTTATGTGAAAACCCAAAAACAGCTTCTGAGTGTTACATTTAAATACAAAATTAAACATTCAAGCTGAATGAAGATATTTGAGCTCTGCTGCAGCTGGTGGATGTTTGAGTGCAAAGTACATTTCACAGGTAAGTTACTGGTTGGGGATTCTGGGGGAAGGTGATCAGTTCACCTTCTTTTTTTAAGATATTCCTTAAAGGTGTGATATGTAGAGAGCTCCTTTATTGTCATTGGTGGAGTATTCCAGTGTTATTGGGGCGTAACAACCCAAGCTTGATGTGGGATTGTGTAATGATGGAGGGATAAGTCTAAAAATAGCTAAAAACCTGCATTTTGAGCTCCAGTAGATTTTTCTTTTTTATCAGCTGATCGGCAGATTCAACTGAATACAGCAAAACATAAGATGATGCTGTATGAGTTATCTGACTGATTTTCAGTTCAGTACAGTTTCATTTCAAACACATACATTCACCAACATTCCATAATATCATTCCATTCAGTTGTGTGAAAAGGAGTAGGCAGAAGTATATACTTATCTAGCCCCACTGCCCTAAGTTTACATCTTAATCATTTCCTCATCATTCTATTTAAGTTCGAACAACAAAAACTTATACAACGCCTTCAACTTAGAACACAACATCACAAAAAATATTTTCTCATATTCAACTAAAACTATATTTAGATTTTCTAATTTGCAAAAGAAAATAAACATCACTTTGACTGCTGTGTTGGGTTAATTGTGTTTTCTTCATTCTTATACTAATTTAAAATTTCTTTTTTGAGTTTTTTTAAAACTGGTTTTAAAACTCTTTGTATTTCTAAATCCCACTTCCCTCTAAAATTATACCTCCCTTCTCTCTCTAAGAACCATTTACTTATTTCCATTGGGAGCATCCCTTTCCTTGCCTTATATATTATTTGCACTGTTTTAAACTTCACCAGATCCTGGAATTTTATAGCTTGCATCTTAATAAAGAGTGTGTTTGTGTGAGCCCTATACCCCTCCTGATTTATTAATCTAATAGGCCTTTTCTGCATTATGATTATAGTCTGAATATTACTTTCAGCTGTATTTCCCCAAATCTCTACACAATAACTCATGCGTGATAGTAAAGCACAATATAACATATACAATGTTTTCCTATCCAGAAATTGTTTTGCTTTCTTCAAGACAGCAATGCCCCGAGCTAACTTTCCTTAAGTGATGTGTGATTTCCAACAGGCCTATGATCAATGATCACACCAAGAAATTTAATGGTATTATCCCTTTGTAGATATCAGAATCAGAAAGACTTTATTTATCCCCAAAGGGGAATTAAGACTAATTTCAATGTTAATGTTTTTCTCATAGTTTCCAAATAGCATTAATCTGTTTTATTTAAATTTAGAGGCAATTTGTTTCTATCAAACCACTTCTTTAATATTTAACTCCTGTGCGATCATGTCCAAAACCTGTTGCAATTCAACCATTAGACTCTATAAAGCTAGTGTAAAGGGTCAAATTCAGTCAGTGAATTTACTCAGCATCATTACATCAAATATAAATGTCTGCTTCCCTTATATCTTCCCACTGACCATGAATGCCACAGCTGCTCTGTACCTGATCACTGTAAACTTCACCAAATCACAGCCAATAAACCAACAAATTGATAAAATCTCTCAGTAATGACAATAATATGAAAAACTTTAGCCTATTTGTGAGTTTCTGGTTTATAATTGACAACATCCATCAGGCTTCAGGTATCCAAATAGCAACACGGGGTAGCTGGAGCCTATTAAAAGGCAGGGCACATCCTGGACTGTCAAAAAATATAACAAAATATTGTTATAGATTTCTTCCTGGTAACAGCTGATGCTGTGGTCATGTGACCCTGCACTCTGGTTTTTACAGCAGCTTTCAGTCAGACTGTGTCAGAGTTTGCCAGCACAACCCAGGAACATGGCTTCAAAGTTTTTATGCTTCACCCTCCTCTTCATCAACATCTGCACAGTAGGTAAGCTCAATACACTAATTAAACACTCACTACTTCAGCTATCATTAAGCTTTACAGCGTTACAGCTGAATTAATGAATTCATCCATCAGTCTATGTTAAACTGCTGAATAAAACAAATAATTTCAGAAAGATCATTTTGCTGCTTTATTTTACTTTGCTCATATTTAATCAATTATAAAAGTAACCTTCCGGGTCCATCAGCCATGCCACAGGGATTTGTGTGTCCTCCTGGTCTCACACCAGGAACTATTTATATGTAAAGTAAATGTACATAAATCAAAGTCAAAGTCAAAGTCAAAGTCAACTTTATTGTCAATTCTGCCACATGTACAGGACATACAGAGAATAGAAACTTCGTTACTCTCAATCCCTAGATAAAATAGAAAATGAACATTTAAATATAAGATTGATTAAAAATGCAAGTAAAATAAATGTTATGTATTTAACATTTAATCCTTATTAATTCAGGTAAAAATCTAATTGAGATTCAAATCTCATTTGGAAGAGAGACCTGGCATCATGGCAGTAAAAGTAAAAACATATACAACACATTACAATAATTTAAAACAAATACTATATTGCATACAAACAGGTGAAAACTGCATTAAGAGCAACAATTAAAAACAGTCACACAGAAAAGAGTTATTCTCTTGTTCCTTTAAAACTGACTTAAACTCCTACAGGGTAAGCATTTCTCACAATTTCAGCTCCTTCTGCAGCATATTTAAAAGCCTTTTTACCTCATTCTTTTCTGATTTTCAGAACAATCAATTGTATCATATTGTAAGAACAAAGGCTGTATTAGTTATAGTTTTTACCCATATGAACACACAGATAAGAGGCCTGGTAATGAACTAATCATTTGATTCAGGTGTGTTGACACAGGATAATATCTAAAACCTGCAGGACACCGGCCCTCGAGGCCTGGAGTTCAAGACCCTTGCTATAAGGTCTGCCCTATTTTTGTGAATTGTTGTTATATATATATGAAATGTAACTGATACTCTGTTGGTAAGCTTAATGATCTAAATAAGGTGAAGCTATCATGATCATATCATTCCAACAACATGTTCTTAAAGGTTTCCCAAACTACTATAGGAGAGTGATTCTCTGATCTTTGTGTTTCAGATGGATATGAGTGTTACTCTTCAACTCGCTGCCTGTTTAACTCCACTGAGCTAAGGGACATCGAGTTCATCACCTCGTACTATTACAACAAGATAGAGTTTGTCAGGTTCAGCAGTGATGTGGGAAAGTATGTTGGATACACAGAGTTTGGTATGAAGAATGCAGAGATGTGGAACAATAATCCTGGACAGCTCGCTGCAATGAGAGCTCAGAAGGAGACGTATTGCCAACCCAACGTTGGGATCTGGTACGCAAACGTTCTTTCTAAGTCAGGTGAGTCAGTGTTTCTGTGACATCATGAGATCATCATATAAACTTCATCACACTGATGTCCTGACTGAACTCTCTGCACTTAGTTTACAGCTAACACTGCTGAAGGCTTAATCTGACACATTCAGTTAAAGCTACATGTTCTCTGTAGTTCTGTTAGTTTGACAGGAACAGTCTGACCATTTCAGGCTTGTTATATTTATAAAGTCACTTCAGCTTTATTGTGTTGCAGTTTTAACTTTGAATGAAGTAAAAACATTCCTCCTCTTTCTGATGTTCCAGTGAAACCATCAGTCAGACTTCACTCCACGATGGCTCCTGGTCGTCACCATCCTGCCATGTTGGTTTGCAGCGTCTATGACTTCTACCCCAAACAGATCAAAGTGAGCTGGTTGAGAAATGGACAGGAAACAACCTCTGACATCACTTCCACTGAAGAGTTTGCAAATGGTGATTGGCTCTACCAGGTCCACTCCCACTTGGAGTACATACCCAGGTGAGTCCAGGTCAAACCTGGGACCAGGACTCTTTGTTTGCCTGGACAGTCTGACCACCTATGCCCTCTCCAGGATAATTCCACTGTCAGCACCAAACTCCTTCAATGGTGATGTTTGAAGGGTCTGATCCTTCAGCACAGGCTGTTAACTCTGATCTTTGTCCAGGTTTTCTTCTGTGGCTCCAGCTCACTGACTTTAGTTTGAATGACCATAACATCGTCCACAGACGCAGATATTCACAGCTCAGCCTGTGAAAGCTGTTCCCTCTTCCTCATTCCTGCTAAAACTGAACCCATCTGAGGTTTCAGTTTCTGCAGAGCCGAGTGTTTCAGCAGGAACTGTCTGAAAATTGAGATCGAAAACAGGAAGTCCCCAAGATTGTGTTTAATATTGTTGAAAGTTTAAAACAGGACGATTGCTGATTCAGTTATGTGAACATTTCCATAATTTCTCTTTTCCACACCTTTGTGAGTCATGTCCATGATATAAAATGTGTTGCAGGTGATCAGGTAACCATCAGCTGATCACACAAATCAGATAAATCAGATAAATATCAGCGATGTTGGTTTGTGTTGAAGGTCTGGAGAGAAGATCTCCTGTATGGTGGAGCACGCCAGCCTGGATAAACCGCTGATTATTAACTGGGGTAAATACCTGTCTGTGTCAACACACCTGTACACTGCCTGTGTGTCCGTTCACCTGTGTGACTCTCACCTGTGTGTCTTCAGTCCCGCCCATGCCTGAAACAGAGAGACTGATCATAGTTGGAGCCATAGGACTGATCCTGGGTCTGATCTTGTTTGTGGCTGGAGTCATCTACAGGAGGAAGAGTGGAGGTTAGATCAGCACCCACTGAAACACCAGTTTAAACCAGACTAAAACCAGTTTATCCCAGGCGAAAACCAGGTTAGATCAGATTAAAATTAATTAACACCAGACTATAGTTGCAGCAAAGAAAAGAGAAGCTGTGACTTCCAGAAGCTAATGGAGCTCCTGAAGGGCTTCAGTTAGTCCAAAGTAAGGATAACTTGGACTGATTGGATCAGTTGGATTGTTGGGTTTAAGTTTTAGGCAAAAAACATTAGAACTGTGACGTGTCAGTTCAGCCTGAGCCATCACCTTTGACCTTTGACCCTCGTTCTCTGTGTTGCAGATACATCTTTGGCTCACAGGGTCGGTGAGAAACAGGCAGAGGACTGGAACAAAGATGCTGCAGCTCTGAGCTTGTGGAGACCTCAGAAGGAGATGTTCTTCAAACCCGACTCTGAGCTCTGCTTCACAAATGTTCTGCCTAAGTCAGGTGACTCACTGTTTCTGTGACATCATCAGCTCATCACATGAAAGCTCAGGTCCTGAGGGATCAGCTCCTGACTGAACACACTGCTGATGGTTTCATCTTTATGTAGAACTTGTGTCGTCTGGAGTTCTGCTCCTTTCACAGTAAAACCGGGTGTCTCACACACAGTCCACTGGAAAAAAATATTCATAATTCAACTTCATCAGTGAGACATTAAAACTGTGTGAGGGTACCAGGTGTTTCTAGATCTGAGTGAGATTTGGTCTCATGGAGAATAACGTGTTCGGGTGTACATGTGGAGGTTTTATAAAAGCACTTTTAGTGAAGACGTCTCAGCTTCTTCTTCATGTGTTCAGCTGCCAACAGCTGGCAGTTTATTATGTGTCAAAGTTTCCCTTCTGTGTTCAGACTGTTTTTATTTTTTATGTTCCAGTGATGCCATTGGCCAGGCTTCACTCCATGACGCCCCCTGGTGGTCGTCATCCTGCCATGGCGCTCTGCAGAGTCTACGACTTCTTCCCCAAGCAGTCCAAAACCAGGTGTTGTTCCAGGCTGCTTTGATTTATCCTCATGATTCATTTGAATAGATCATAAAAGATTTCTAGTCTTTGTGCCGGCACATCTGCTGCTACACACCAGCAGACTGTGGGGACCAGTTTGGAGCTGTTGTTTAAAGCAATACAGGTCCTGTTCTCACGATGAGCCGTCTCCTTGTTTTCTCTCTCTGTGCCCCAGGACTGATGCTGGTTCCCAGTAGTGGATCCTGATTGTAGACCTGGAGCTGGTTCTGCTTCTGTCTGATAGCTGGAAGCAAAAGCAGCAGCAGCAGCTGGCAGCTCTGTGTTTGATTCAGGCTGTTTGAGTCAGGCTGAAACTGGACTGTGGTGGATCTACTGGAGCCTCAGTGGTGGAGTCATCATATAGTGTGTGCAGAGTGTTCTCAGAGTCTTTACAGCTGTCTGACAGCAGGACAGCGAGGTGTGTACTGGGAAACTGAGTGTCTGATTGCTTTGTTTGGATGTAAGGCTGGAGGGGGCGGAGCTCTGTGGGTGTTTGTGTGTGTGACTTTCCAGTGTCATCACACACACACACACACACACACACACACACACACACACACACACACAGATGGATGCAAAGATGAAACCACAGTCTGAGCTGTCAGCTGTTTGTTGTATTTTCACTTCCTGATTCTTTCCTCAATAAAGCAGATTCCACAGTCATGTGATCGCTGTCTTCTTTTAAATACTGTAAAAGACGTAGGAAAGTAGTTTTCACTCTTCGTTGTGCGTCTGTGTTTAGTTAAGCTGCTCAAAAAGAAGCACAATGTGTATCCTCTTGACGGTGTTGCTCCTGGATCATCAAACTGATGCCAGTCCAAGTGACCAATCACATTGTGGTGATATTACAGTTTTGCAGCGTGTAAACACCATCACACAACACATCAAACTCTAATCCCAAAACCGCACTACAGCTCTGTAAGCATAATAACGATCACATCCTAACCCCCAACCCTGACTATAAATCCCCCTTTTCCTGGGTGGACATCAGCAAGTTTTTTCCTTAATTGTAAAATATGACTATTTTTTTTAGTCACGATTAGTTACTTGCAATGCTGAACACAGACCAGCTTTAAGTAATTATGATGATGGGAAAAAAAACCCCAGTGTGGTACTTATGCTACATAGTCTTTGTGAAAGGTTAAAAATGTAGTTTTAAGACATAAATATGGATTAAAATAATAGTTAAAAAGTCAAGAGATATAAAAACGGTGCATAAGTTCTGGGGATTACAGTTCAGTTCATGTTTTAACGCAAGTTTAAAAAATGGACACCACCGTAATATTTTTTGTTCAGATTCAGTTTTTATCTAATTACACTTGAAGTTTTATCAAACTGGATTCGCTAAAGATGCCACAATGCTCTCAGGAAGAAGCCTTATAGGGAAGCCTGCAGAATAAATCCTGTAGTTGACGCTTTAAACAAAGTATGATCCGTGCCTCTTTATTTTATTACCCAGGTGGAGTAATTGTCCTCAAAATGACTCCTATGTAAAACAGTAACAATGATAAGATTGTTGTAAACATGTTAAAGTAAAGCATAACTTTGGAAACTGATTAAAAGTAATCAAAGTTGGTAGCTACCCTTGTTGGTAGCAGGTAAAGTGAGCTTCAAGTACAGTAGCTTTGCTAATGATGCACAAATGGTATTTGTAACAGTGAGGTTAATCAGGCTCATATATCTTTTCAATTTATGTTTTTTATGTGTGTTTTGAGGTGAGACGCAATTACCATTACCAATGTACACATTGTTTAATAATGGCTTTATATGAGCAGTTATTTACAAGTTACTTGATATGAGTTCGAGTTTATTGTATTCAGTGATAAAAGTGATATGTTTAAAGTAACCTGAGCAAATACTGGTTTACCATAATCAGTGTGAGAAAATGTTCAGATTAGAGTGATTACTTTAGTTTTCATGTAATCTAATAAGAAATACTTTTGTCTTATTAACAAACAATAATAAATATTCAAAACAGAACGAACTGTTCATTTGTTTCTATTTTCAATATTGCAGTTTTTAAAATTTAACTCCATACAACATTTGTCAAAAACAAACAAACAACTAAAACATTTTCTTGTTTATATTTAAGTTGAACTTTTTAAAGAAAAACCTTCTTAAATGCAAAAATATATAAGTAATCTCAAGTCAAAGGCCAAAGTCAAGTAAAAATAGATATAAACACAATCACCCCAACAAACAAGGAAATAATTTTTTAGAAATTAGAATAAAACTTCCTGTTCCTGCTTGCTGGACAGTCCACAGTGAGGTGCTTTATGTCTTTTTTCCATGAACAAGTCCTTTCAAAACTCATATCTACACTGTGTCTCTGTGTCAGAGGGAAATCTGTATCTTAATATTGAAATGCTGAGTACAAAGAGAGTGTGTTAGTACAGATGGTTATTTACTGCACAGCTGTCTGCATGAACACCAGAGAAGAACCAGATGTAAGTTTCAAACCTGCAGGCTCATTTCATGTCTGTGTACAGAGGTGCTGTGTGGACCACATTTGAACTGTTGCTTTTTCTTCTTGGACAATTTTAAACAGATGATCATTTATTAAGAACAATCATATATTTCTTACAGCAGTGTGTGACAAACTAGATATCTGTGTTTAATATAAAGTGCTGCGTGTCCATCAAACACTGAAGAGCTGCTGGATTCATTGTTTCCTCCAAATGACAGAAAAGTCATTTTCATGTGACAGAGCGACGATGCAGTGGAGTCTGTTTCTGCTTCTGCTGATGGGTGAGTGATCATTTTACCAGGGCTCCTGATTGTTTCCACCTGAAATCCTTTAGTTTGATCAGGACTCATTAAACAAATGAACTCTTACTGAGAAAATCAAGGATTGACCTGTAAACTGGACAGTTTGATGGGAACATGAGTTTCCTGCTTGTATCAGCAGATATTCAACAGTATTTCTT
This sequence comes from Haplochromis burtoni, assembly GCF_018398535.1. Taxonomy (NCBI): domain Eukaryota; kingdom Metazoa; phylum Chordata; class Actinopteri; order Cichliformes; family Cichlidae; genus Haplochromis; species Haplochromis burtoni. Next base: position 78,096 of record NW_024583334.1, read on the forward strand.
CTGTTTCAGGTCAGTGTGTCTTCATCACATGTCAGCTGTATGAGTACCACTTTATTAAAGAAGAGATGAGCTGGGATGAAGCACGGGCATATTGCAGAGAGAACTACACAGACCTGGCCAAAGTGTTTGACCTGACAGACATGAGAAGACTTCAAGACTCTGCACAGAGTCAAACACAAGCCTGGATTGGACTGTACAGCGAGCCAGGAGACAACAGGACGTGGCACTGGTCTCTGCCGGGGGAGGAATACACTGAAAATAAGACCTGTTGGACAGCTGGAGAGCCAAATGACAAAGCATACCCTGAGAACTGTGTGAAGACAAGAGACAAGTGGGCAGATGTTCAATGTACTCGCACATTTCAGTTCATCTGCTATGACGGTGAGAATATGTGGACAGTAATATGATAATACAATATTTAATAATGTTATAATCTAGTTTATAATCTGAGTTATATCACATGTTCCTGAAAGAGACAGTTTGAAGAATGAAACAAATTAGCTGATAAAGATGTTTTTGTGTTTTTCTGTTGACTCGACAGAAACAATGAAAGACAACAAAACCTTTCATTTGAATGAGACGTCTGTGACCTGGACTCAGGCTCAGAGCTACTGCAGACAGCATCACACTGACCTGGCCAGTGGACTCGATCAGATATACAGTGAAGAGTTTAAGACGCTGAAGAAGTCTAAAGAACTGTGGATCGGCCTGTTCAGAGACAGCTGGAGGTGGTCAGATGGGAGTAACTTCTCTTTCAGATACTGGGACATGGACTCATTTAATGATGGACTAAACAACAGGACATGTGCTACGACTCTGTTAGAGAGATCAGGAAGATGGAGCTCTGCTGGATGTGACCAAAGAAAGCCTTTCTTCTGCTATGATGGTGAGTTTACACAGATTTATCTCAGTTGTTTGTCCAACAGATGAAATGCTGGAGTCACTGAGAGGATTTAGGTCAGTGTGTTTCTTCAGCCACTTATTTCTGCATGTATGTTGAACTTCTGTCAGAGGTGAAAAAGTTTAGCTGATGGTTGGAACAGAGATTTCTCTGTAGAGCGACTGATTCGTCTGAAGAATCACTGAAATGTTTTTTCTTTGTTCTTTGTCTAAAACTGGACCTACCATACCGTATCATAGTCCTGGGTCTTTGTCCGGGTTTTGTGTTTATTATGGTTTTATGACTTGTTCTTTTGGATTTCAGGGATTTGCATATTCTAGCTTTGTATGAGTTCTTTAAATTGCTTTTGAGATTCCAGTATTTACATTTTTAGTACTATATTTCTTGTTTTTCATGTTTGTTCCCACCATTTCCAGTCGGTCCAATAACCTACCCAGTGATTCTTTCAGTCCCTTTCTGTTCTCTTTGTGTTCTGTCTCTGTGGCTGTTTACGCTTTTAGTCCCATCCCTGTGTTTTCTGCCTGTGCTGACTTCAGTTTTGCTTCCTTTATCCCAGTGTCCTGCCATCTTGCTTTGTATATCTGTTTTACCTTGGATCTTTCAAGTTTCCTAGTTTTTACTTTGTTTGTTTAGTATTTTGTTAGACATATTTTGTTCCAACAAATAAAGCTGTTTCTTTCGAAGCTGCCACAGAGTGCACAATGGCATTCAGCTTTAACTCATTTTCATGTTTTCTGTGATTTTATGGCAGATAAACTTATTCTGATCAGGGAAAACAAAACCTGGGAGGAAGCCTTGAATTACTGCAGACAGACACATCATGACCTGGTTTCAATCAGCAACCCTCATCAGCAGCGATGGGTCCAGGAAAGAGCCAAAAACGCCTCGACTCCTTTCGTGTGGCTGGGACTGCAGTACGGCTGCACTCTGTGGCTTTGGGTCACTGATTATGTAGTGTGCTATGAGAGGTGGGCTTCAGGGGGAAGGACTGAAGACTGTGGCATGTCTGCAGCCATGACCACAGGAGGGCAGCACGAGTGGGTCAGTCAGAGGGAAAATGAGAGATTTAATTTTATTTGTATAAAACACTAAAGTTTAAAGCTAAAGTCACTTCTTAGCTGCACATGTAGATCTTCTGGGGTGAACTCTGTGTTTCTGCTCAGTGTTTACAGTCTCTGGGTTTGAAAATGACCAACAGATTGTTACCTGCAGCTTAGACATTTGCAGAGAGCAGTCTGTGTTTCATGTCCTCTCCTTTACCAGAGTCAGGAGCATCTTGGTTTCTTCCTTCATTGTTGCTGGATTGGTTCATTATTAAACTGTAGCAGGATGTTTGTTGTATTTAGTTCAGATAAGGTGATGGTTTTAATGTTTCTGCTTCATGTGCTGTAAATCTTTGTATCGCACCATTGTATCCTCAGCTTGAATTACAAAGCCTGTCACTAAAAGCAGGTAAAACCATGTTTGTGTCACGACTCCATATGAGCTCTATAATCTGATCATGTGTTCATGAAGACAAATAAACCTTCATTTAACCAAGTCTGTCACTGTTACAGCTTTCACATTAGCTAATGCAAAAAGCGCCTCTTAATGATAAGACCAGTTAAGAGCAAAGTCAACATGATGCATTTTTACAGCTGGTTCCAAGCCAGTAAAAGCAAATGTGCATCCAACACATGCAATACCACAACTACTTGGATTCACAGGTACAAAGTACATACATCATAGTATATTATATTAACTTCAGCTAATGCTTTCCATGTGGCATTAATGTAATGATGAAATGTATCTTCTGTGTTTAGCACAGGGGGCGTGTCCAAATGAAGCCTGTGTTGAGGCCCAAAGAGACCCATAGACCAAAGACAAATGAGGCCTTGTTTCTTTGAAATGATGTCACTGCCTCATTATGTGATTTGAGCTGTTGAAAAGACTCAGATCTAGATCGGAGGTGATTTTAGGAACTTCACAAGTGTGCATGGCCGTTGGAGGCAGATTATGGAGCCACCAAAAAGGCAAAAAACATCAGTAGTTTGGAAAATTTTGACGTGCTGACGCCCGGTTATAACGGGCGGCAGCATAAGTCTCAAATCAGTCTGATAGAGCTTTGTTAGTTAGGAGTGTGTATGTGACATCGGACCTCATATGAGTGCTCTGCAATTGATACATCGTTATGTTTACATGTCACTCGCACTGCGCAAAGTCACGTCGGAGTAACATCTTTCAAAAGTTCATTTGGACTTCCAATTTTGGTCCACTAAAGGTTTATTTTGCAACACGTAACAACGTCTTTTTTTCTTTCTTTTTTTTTAATGTCTGTGTTGGTGTCCTTAGGACCTCTGTATGTGGGCTCCTGGCTAGAACAAAAGTGAGCAGCTGCTCAGTGGATGTGGAGCAGAAACGTCTCCAGCTTCTCACAGACAGTTTGTAAAACATGAACATCCACAAAGACTGTCGAGGAGTTTATCAAAAATACTCAACAACAAGAACAGTGGTAGATGCATGATATTGTGGAAAATTTAAAGCAATTGTTGAACATGAATTGTTTTAGGCATTATGCTTTTATACTGCCTAATATGCATGCATGAAATATACATTTTTTCATATCCTGAACACAATGATAATGAGCATGGTTTATGTGCATGGTGGGTGTTAAAGCAAACTTTTTTTTCTCGCTCTGTGTCTCTTTCTCTGTAATTCTTATTACTGGGTCCAGCAATCAGACTCAGTGTATTGAAGGCTGGTTAGCCTCTCTGAGACAACATCATGCTCAGCACTGGAAAAATCGTCTCCAGGAACTAAAAGACAATGACTGCTTTTCTGGATGTTTTTTGGACAAGCAGCTCATATTGTTTACGTGTCTGAATGGCATTGGGTTATGTGACCATGCTTATATTCTTTTAATCAGTCATTGTGTGTGTGCATGTGTGTTGATTTTGGCATCACTGTTTGTTGAATAGGCATGAAGCCAAATCAAAACTCTCAAAAAGCCATCAATGGCTCCATTTATACAGATTCCAAAAGGCTTCAGTTTGTTATAGGAGTCAACATGCCGCATGGAATTTGGTCCAGGACTTACATACGTGTGTTGCATTAGGTGATTTTTGCTTCGTTGCTGAAGCTCGTAAGGGTCAAAATATTTCAGAAAATTTTGGATGAGATTATGGTCGTGACAGACGGCGAGCCAACCACTTTGCGGAAATTCACCACAAAAAAGATACACACATCAGTCTGCAGCACTGGCAGTCATCTGCACTTCTTTACATTCCTCTGTTAGTCACTGCTGGATGAAGCTTTCCTCTCCACCTCACAGTAACATGGCCCAGTCAGAGCGTCTCTACACTGCTGCTTCAACCTCAATAGATCACCAGGACACAGCTCATCCTCTCTCAGCACACACACCATCCTGTTTACCATGACCTCCACCTGCAGAGAGAAGAAGGAAGAGCAGAGGATATAAACAAGTGTTTAAGTTCATGAAAAGGTTTTTCACTCCTAGTCTTAGTTTGGACTTTCATTCATTAGAATAACCTCGGTCTGTCCACTCTGAGCTCTTTAGGAACCCCAACAACAAGCCCAACAATCCAGATGGACGGTTCCAGCTGTTAACTGGAAGGAATTCCATCCAAACATCTGCTCTCACTAAATTCTTCCTCACCTACAGATTGTGTTCTTCACTGCTTTAAACTTGGAAATGAATGCAGTCATTGGTCTGCATGCTGCTTTTTTCAGAGAGCTGATTGGCTGTTGACAGTGTTTGATCAGAGCATGTGAGCCGTTACTATAAAGTGACCATAGAGGTAGGAAGGTCAGGCAGAAACAGGAAGTGTTTGTGTCCAATCCTGAAGCTTGTCACCATTTTCCTCTCACGGCTTCACTGAGAAGCTGCAGCTTTACAGGAAACACTGGATCTTTGTTTCATGCTGACTGTTTAGTACAATACTGCAGAAGCACCACAAACTCAATCCAACAATCTACTGACCACAGCACCTCCAGTCTGCAGTCTGGACTCTCCTTAAGCTCACACAGCTGCTTCACATCTGGTTCCTGCAAGTTGTAGTTTCCACTCAGGTCCAGCTCTCTCAGATGGGAGGGGTTGGACTTCAGTGCTGCTGCCAGATAATCACAGCTGATCTCTGACAAACCACAGTCCTTCAATCTGTATAAAGAATGAAAGATGTACGCTTATTAGACAAAGTGCGTTCTTGGAATGATTCAATGTTTCATAATCTGTTTAGAGCTGAAGAACGTTCAGAATGTAGAAGCTTAGAAAATGGAAATTGCAAACAGCTGAAGCCAACAGGAAGCAGCTTCAAATAAATCATGAGAAAAAACTTGTAATTTTTCACATTCAAGTTGTGCATTTATCATAAAAAGACTTAAAAACAAGTAGTGTTTTTTATTCAAGGAATCACATGGCTTCGCTTTTAAAAGTTGTAAAGTTGGCTGAGAGTCCTCCGGAAGCACATCATGGCAGACAGGGAGAGGCTTTACAGAGTAGTCAAGACACCACAGAAGACCATTGGCTGTTCTCTCTCCTCCCTGTTGGACATCTATTCCTCCCACTTCCTCAGCAGAGCTACAAACATCATCTAGGAAAGCTCCCAACCTGGTTCTGACCTATTCAACCTGGCTACAGATGCATGAGCACATAGACAGATTCAAAAATAGTTTCTTCCCAAAAGCCACAACCACTCTGAACTCTCACATGCACTCCATTAACAGACTACACAACACC
>NW_024583334.1:85285-91047 GCF_018398535.1 Haplochromis burtoni
TGAAGTCCATGATGGGGATGCAGAACAAGGACAAAAGATGAATGTGATGGTGGCAGATGTGTGGTGAGTGTGAGAGGGGAACCAGACGCTGGCTTGGATGTGAGCGAGCTTTATTTACACTTTGGTGGCACAAACAGAAATACAGCAAGTAAAAAAAACCTAAAGGTGACCTAAACTCGGAATGACTAACAAAGCGAACCTGAACGGAAGACTCCGGTAGAAAGCGCAGGGAAGAAACACAGACGGACCAGTGACAAACATGAGAGAACACACACTAAAAATACACTGATGGGAACGAGGAAATGACACACAGGAGCTGGCTTTACATAGAGACCTGACTACACTAGAAAGGATACACAGGCAAGGAAGACACAGAACAGAGGGAGCACAGAATTTACACTCGGAAATCAAATAACAAAACCTAAAAATCTGAACTCAGGAAGTACCACAAAACTAGGGAGCTAGAAAAACTAGGAAATAAACCTAAACACAATAGTCACAATCCAGGATGAAATCAAAAGTAAAAGTACAAAAAACAAAAACACTGGGTCACAGACCCAGGACCATAACACCTAGGAATTTCAAAGAAAGAAAAAAGAAGGCTGTAGGTTGGGAAAATGATCTCTGTCCACTGTTGTCCACTCATTCATTCATATAAGCTATCGAATGCAGCTTTGATCTTCATAGTTTGGTTTATGAAAGTCATTCTAACCCTGAATATCAGAGTGTTACTCCTTTCCTTTACCCATAATTCATGCTGGCAGTGTTGGAGATTTGGATGTCGGACTGTGTTTTGTATGATGTGTGTATGTTTTATGTTGGACTGCTGTTTGTAAAGCAAATGGCCATTTGGTTTTTATTTCAGTGTCAGTCCACCAAATATTAAGGTGGAATGGAGAGTAGTAGAGTTTTACAGCTAATTATCCAGTGGAAAATTTTCTTCTTCTTTTAAGGGTTGTAATGTGAACATTTTTCTGCTACAGTCAATGGACTAAACCAGAGAAGTCTTTACTATGAAGATCCTCAGTGTGAATCAGTATAATATCAGTCTTATGTCTGCAGTTCAGTGTCAGCACAACTTTCACATCATATTCATCTTACCACAACTAAAACATGGAGACTGACCTCAGAGTTTCAAGTCCACATCCTGGACTCTCCAGAAAACCACACAGCTGTTCCACTCCTGAATCTTGCAGGCTGTTGTTACTCAGGTCCAGCTCTCTCAGATGGGAGGGGTTGGACTTCAGTGCTGCTGCCAGATAATCACAGCTGATATTTGACAAACCACAACTCCCCAATCTGTATAAAGAATGAAGGCTGTAAGTTTATTAGAAAAAGTGCTTGGAATCATTCAGTGTTTCATAATTCAGTTTATTCAATCGTATTTATTAAGTGCCACAAAAACAGTCAGCTTAAAACACTTTATATTGTAAGATAGACCCTAAAATAATACATAAAAAGAAAAACAGTCGTATGACTATTCTTATTGTACTTTTCTTAGTTAGTGTATTGTCTGTCTTGTCTTAATGTTGGTTTAAAATGGAGCACTGCAACAAAAATAATTTCCCCCAGGGATCAATAAAGTATTCTGATTCTGATTCTGATGACCCCCTATGAGCAAGTACTTTGATGCCAGCAAGAAGGAAAAACTCCCTTTTAACAGCTAGAAATCTCCAGCAGAACCAGGCTCAGGGAGGGGCGGCCATCTACCGTGACCAGCTGGTGTAAAAGAAGGAAGACAGGACAAAATACACGTGGTGGAAGAGAGCCACAGAAATAATAACAAGTGTGATTCCCTGCAGAGAGGTCTATTAACAAATTGTGAGACAGAAAGGTGACTGAAGACGAAATAGCACATCATGGGAATCTCCCAGCAGCCCACACCTAGTGCAGCATAATTAAGGGAAGATTAAGGGTCACCTAATCCAACCCTAATTTAAATGCTTTTGCAAAATGCCTAATCTTAAAAGTAGATATAATGTCCGTCTCCTGTATCAAACTGGAAGCTGATTCAATAGATGAGAGCTCTGCAAACTGGAGGCTCTGCCTTCCATTCTACTTTTACTCTAGGAAAAATAAGTAATAATAAGTGATTCGTTTATGCTATGATTCAGCACAGGAGGGAGGGGGTGAGTAGCTAAAATGTGCTGTGAGCATGTTAGCAGAGAAAGCAGCTATTGTCTTGATGTGTGCACAGGGTTTTTTCTTCCAGTTCAGGGCAGAAATGTTTTTGTTAAAAAACTGGCTGTTGGTATTTTCCCCACAATTTTAATTATAAGGTAGATATATTTCTAATAATGGAATTAGTTTGCTAACAGCAACAGGGATGAGTCAGTGAGTCAGTTGGGCTTGTCAATCATGATTCATGAGTCAGTAAAGTGATTCTCGAGCAGTGAACGATTCGTTCATGATTTGTGAATCACTATGTCACTCTGAGACCGGATATTTTGAATTTCAGAGATATTGTGCAAATGGAAGAAAGCAGTCTTACATATGTGTTTAATATGTGCATTGAAGGACATATCCTGTATAAAGTCTGTGAAGGTTCTCAGTCATCCAGGTCATCGTAGTCAAAGGAGCTTGCAAAGAAAAGCGTCTGGACTTCTTTAAGTTGCTTGAAGACGTTTCACCTCTCATCCGAGAAGCTTCTTCAGTTCTAAGGTCAAATGGTGGAGAGTCCCAGATATAAACCTAGTGGGAGTAACCCCCCACAGAGGGACAAAAGGACCCCCTGATGATCCTCTAATCGCCTGAGCCAAGGTGTGAAACTGGGTGTGGGCTCCAATCAGCCAGAGTTTCGGGTGGGTTCATTGTGAAACCTGGCCCCACCTTATCATGCGAATTCCTGAGGTCAGATGGCCCAGGATGTGAGTGGGCGTTAAGGCGTCTGGGAAGGGATCTCAAAACTGGATTATAGATGGCAGAGAGTTGGTGTTGTAGACCCCCGCCTCTGTTCAAAGATGGTCGCTCACAGTGGACATAGATGGCTTCTTTCACTCCTCTTTCAAACCATCTGTCCTCTTTGTCCAAAATGTGAACATTGGCATCCTCGAAAGAGTGTCCTTTATCCTTAAGATGCAGATGGACTGCTGAGTCTTGTCCTGTGGACGTGGCTCTTCTATGTTGTGCCATGCGCTTATGAAGTGGCTGTTTGGTCTCTCCAACATAGAGGTCTGGGCATTCCTCCCAGACTCCATTGTCCTGTCCATGTGGTAAACCGAAAAGAACCCCGCCGGCTGCACAGCGTGGTCTGGTATTGCTGGGTTCAGCCAAGTCTCGGTGAAGCAGAGGAGGTTGCAGTCCCGAATGTCTCTCTGGAACTTAATTCTGGCTCTGAGGTCATCAAGCTTGTTCTCGATGGATTGAACATTGGCTAGCAGGATACTGGGCATGGGTGCGCGGTGTGCGTGAGCCCGTAGCCTGTTCCTGATGCCGGCTCGTTTCCCTCGAGGCCGTCGCTTAGGGTTGCGTCCTTTGTTCTTTCTCAGGATCTCCATGGTGAAATGTTTGTGTATTGTAGACCAATAGAAACCAGGGTGTCTCTACTGAATTTGTGTGTTTTGCATGATGCCCATGCAAAATTATGGCAGATATAGCAAAAAGTGACGAAAAAAGAAAAAAAGTGAAAAAGTTGGGGCAGAGCATCCAGCACGGCAGCCGACCTCACCTGCGCCATCTTAAAGGACTTTAATCAGCAAGATAATCCTGTTGTTTAAAGTCAACCATATTTGGATATCTAAAGTCAGAATATGATCCAGTCACATCTATATCAACACATATTAAAACATGGTTGAGTTTATGCTGCACGAGATTATTGCTGATCCTCAGAAATCCCCTGGCTCAGCTCCACACAGATTTCCAGTTTCTTTACGGTAAATGCAACATGTACAGCTGGTCCTGAGAAACATTAGCAGCATGACAGCTGAGTCTCAGCTTCTTCTCATTCTTCATCATTAATCACACTTTGTTTTCATTTATTTCCTCCTCACATTTACTTTTGAACACTATTACAGTTCAGTCACAGATTCACTCAAACACATGAAACAGCTGATAAGAATGTAGTCTGGACACAGTGTGACTTTGAACAATCTTCACACCAGCTTTGCAATCAGGGTTTTTGTTCGCTCATCTCCAGACTTCGTCTTTCCCTTCACTTTCCTTCTTGGACCTGTTTGACTCACAGCAGTATTTCCCATTGATCCAGAGACCCCAAATTTTCATGTCATCTTTAACCTGGATGTTAATTTCAGCAGTACTGAGATCAGGGCCGATCCACACTCCCTCTGTGCTGCTAATTTGGCCCTGATGGAATATATCTGAGGTATTACTGCTGTCAGTGATCTCTCTGTCCACAGTCTGTGTCACATCTGGAGACCCCTCATTACACAAGTTGATCCATAATTCAGTCTACAATATAGGAATTCAAATCATGTTTACTACTTTTTTCCTATCTTAAGGGAAGGCAAGGCAAGGTAAGGCAATTTTTTTTGTATAGCATACTTTCAGCACAAGGCAATTCAAGGTGCTTTACATGATTAAAATAAAACATAAAAGATAAAACAAAACACTATAAAAGTAAAATACAAGAAAACATTTACAAGAAAGCATTCGCAAATAGAGAGCCATAATAGGATCAGTTACTCATAAGCAAGTCTAAATACGTAAGTTTTAATTTTAGACTTAAAAGAGTTCAGTGTCTCTGCAGCTTTGCATTCTCCTGATAGTGTATTCCAGATGTGAGGAGCATAGAAACTAAAAGCTGCATCTCCATGTTTAATTCTGGTTCTAGGGACGGTTGATAGAGGAGATCTGGAGGACCTAACTGATCTGGATGGTTTGTACCATGATAGCAGAATCCTAATGCACTCTGGTGTTAACCCATTCAAGGATTTATAAACTAATAAAAGCACTTTAAAGTCTATTCTCTGAGCTACAGGGAGCCAGTGTAATGACTTTAAAACTAGAGTAATGTGCTCTATTTTCTTGGTTCTAGTGAGAACACGAGCAGCAGCGTTCTGAATCAGCTGCAGTTGTCTAATTGATTTTTTGGGTAAAACTGTGTTACAGTAATCAAGGCAGCTAGAGATAAATGCATATATGAGTTTTTCTAGGTCTCCTTGTGTCATAAGTCCTTTAGTCCTAGAAATGTTCCTCAGGTGATAGAAGGCTGACTTTGTTATAACTTTTATGTGGCCCTGGAGGTTCAGGTCTGAGTCCATTATTACACCTACATTTCTGGCCTGGTCGGTAGTTTCTAGTTGGACCAGTTTGAGCTGATTACTGATATTTAATCGATCTTTTTTGGGTCCAAAGATAAGTACTTCAGTTTTGTTATTGTTCAGTTGAAGGAAATTATGAGACATCCAGTAATTAATTGGCTCAATGCATTTATTAAGAGTTTGGATAGGTTCAATATGACCTGGTGACATTGAGATATAAAGTTAAGTATCGTCTACATAATTGTGCATAATATTATTGGTGGTTATAATCTGGCTTAACGGGAGCATGTAAATGCTAAATAAGAGGGGACCCCGCATGTGATGTCTATATTTTGTGATGAAAATTGGCTAATTGACACATAGACGTTCCCGTTCTTAAGGTAGGACTTGAACCAGTCGAGTGCTGTACCTGAGACTCTGGCCCAGCTCTCTAGATGTTCCAGTAATACAGTGGGGCAAAAAAGCATTTAGTCAGCCACCGATTGTGCAAGTTCCCCCACTTAAAATGATGACAGAGGTCAGTAATTTGCACCAGAGATACAC
>NW_024583334.1:91067-92650 GCF_018398535.1 Haplochromis burtoni
AAATTGGCTAATTGACACATAGAAGTTCCTGTTCTTAAGGTAGGACTTGAACCAGTCGAGTGCTGTACCAGAGAGTCCGGCCCAGCTCTCTAGATGTTCCAGTAATATATCATGATCAACGGTGTCAAACGCTGCACTAAGGTCCAGTAGTACCAATACTGTGGATTTCCCACGGTCAGTACTTATACGGATGTCATTAAACACTTTGACAAGGGCTGTCTCGGTGCTGTGGTGCCTATGAAAACCAGATTGATAAATATCAAAGCGGTCATTGTGAGAAAGCTGTTTAACGGCTGGAAAACAGCTTTTTCAATAATTTTACCAATAAATGGAACTTTAGAGATTGGTCTGTAGTTTTGCATTAATGTGCTGTCTAGGTTCTTTTTCTTTAATATTGGTTTGATAACTGCTGTTTTTAAGGCTTTGGGAAAGACACCTGATAGGAATGATGCGTTAACTATTTGGATCAGATCCTCCCTGATGGCTGGGAGGACCTTTTTAAGAAAACCTGTCGGTAATATATCCAAGCAGCAGGTGGCAGATTCTCAATAATTTTATCTAGGCTTGATTGATTTATTGTTTGAAAGTGAGTCATTTTTTCTGCACAAGTGCTAATTGGGCTACAATGTAGCTTGCCATCACCAGTGTGTGAATGGGTGGATGACTGGTTGTGTAAAGTGCTTTGGGGTCCTTAGGGACTAGAAAAGCGCTATACAAATTCAGGCCATTTACCATTTATTGGGGTTGAAACTACTGTGCCAATTGACCTTCTGATTTTCAAGATCTTTTCAATAAAGAAGCTGGCAAATTCATTGCAGACCCTGGTGGAGCTTAGTTCAGGGGCTATTGCCACTGGAGGAGTAGTTCATCTCTCCACTGTAGCAAATAATGTCCTAGCATTATTGTTGTTTCTATGAATAATCTCAGAGAAAAATGACTCCCTTGCATCCTTCAGAGCTAGTTGATACTTATTCAGTCTCTCTTTATATATCTCGCAGTGAACCTGGAGTCGAGTTTTCCGCCATTTTCTCTCAGCACGCCGGCACTCTCTTTTTTCATTACATACCAGTGGATCACTTCTCCACGGAGACTTCTTTTTTACTAGAGACAGTTTTAACCTTGAATGGTACAATCTTATCCATCATGTCTAAGATTTTGGATAGAAAATCATCTGTCAGTTTGTTTACTGAATGTGTGTTGGTGGATGTTGGTGATTTAAATAAGGTGGAAGTGTACATCAGTTTAAAATATTCAGCTGAGTTTTCTTTAAGGAAGCGTTTTTTAAGCACACAAGTCCATAGTGAAAGGAGTCTCACAGAACCCCATCCTTCAAACCTCGATTACAAACTGAGGTTAAAGGTCGATCATGTCATCCAAACACAGTTTCTACCAGTCAGCTGGCAGCCATCAGGGCCTGGAGATTGATCATGTTTTTTTGATGATGCTGTGATCAGAATCAGAATCAGAAAGGGTTTTATTGCCAAATGTTGAGCAGGTTTACAACATTAGGAAATTGCTGCGGTGCTTCAGTGCAAACATACTGTTATAAATTACACTTAAATAGACATGAAAATAAAAATAAG
>NW_024583334.1:93988-101462 GCF_018398535.1 Haplochromis burtoni
GAGGACTTGAAGCAGGCAGGCACATGACATGCCTGCAGTGAGGAGTTGATGACCTCATCTCTCCTGGTTGGAGCTCAAAGGGATCAATGATTTGTAAAAGGAGCTGTTGGTGTTGACATCTCAGGGCAGACTGCTGAACATGAGTGAGCAGCTCTCTGATGGAACCTTTAATGCACCACACTAAATTACTGCCACACCACCTCTGATTGGTGGAGCCAACATTCGCACTGACATAACTTCCTGTGAGTTTCACTCAATAATAATTCTTAACAGACTCTGATTTACTTTGTAGGTTTTTTTCTTCCTGTGTTCTTCAGCTCTTTGTATTTGTTAACGTCCTCGTTATACTTTGTGTTTAATTGATTTCATTCACCACGTTTGAATTTAAACTCTTTTAGTTGCTTTTAACCGATTCCCACACTTCACCTTCTAATTTCACCCAAACTCTTAAGCATAGCATGTTTTTAATGTCACTGTTAAAGTTATTCAGCAGATTCAGGTTACTAAGACATCAGTGGCGGTCCTAATCTGCTTGGCGCCCTGGGCGAACACTCCCTCTTACACCCATGACTAATTAATATTGTGCTGAACTTTTCTTGTCCATCTTCCATTGGTTTTAATTTTGCACTCCAGTATGAACACCCATCCCCCAACCCAAAGAGCACCACAACATAACCTAAAAGACCTACTCCTTAGTGCACAGATTCCTTTGTCTAGGGTTTATTTCTGGGATTTCGCACAACCCAGGATTCAAATCATGAATCGATAATCAAATCATGAATGAAATGTGCGCTATTTTGGAAGCAGCAGGGCTCCCCTCCCCTTTAGACGGGTTGTTTGTGAGACTTTAAATCACCAAACTGTAAATTATAAATTTTTAATTGTTATTGATCCCTTTACCCCGAGTCCTAAAGTGTGTATTTATTTTCTTACTCTTCTTATATTTATTGTTTGTTTACTTGCACTGCTGTAACTGGAGCCTCGTCCTCTTGTCTCTCTATATACTGGACTGTATGTAGCGGAGATGACAATAAAGTTTACTTTGACTTCAGCAGCAAGCCCTCTCCTCCCTGTGCCGCAAGCAGCAGGCACACCCTGCAAACGGAGGGTGCCCTTACTCCCAGCAAATGCGTGATCAAAAAGTGTTCGGTGCCTATGCCTTTCCCACTATGCTCTGGCATGATGTCGGGGCAGCATAAGCACAAGCAACTTTTCTTTTTTTTTTGCCGATGCAAATGGAAGAAAGCAGTCTTACATAAATGTGTTTAATATGTGCATTGAAGGACATATCCTGTTTAAAGATGACTCCAAGGTTCCTCACAGTGTTACTAAGGGCCAAGGTAATGCCATCCAGACTAAGAATCTGGTTAGATACCATATTTCTAAGATTTTCAGGGCCGAGTACAATAACCTCAGTTTTGTACTTGGATGGAGCCTTACTTAGGCTGTAAGCCCTCTTTTATGCAGATTGAAGTGTGCCAGACCATGCAGACAATTGGGTGCCTGAAGATCCCATGACACTCCAAGAGGAAATCACTGGCTGATTGTGTGCACCTGTGGGTATAAAAGGCTGAAGATCCTTTGCGGTATGGGGACAGGTCTAATGATTAAATTGTATGCTGTAGGAGTAAAAGGATGGATGTTTAATTGGATATGGGATTTTTTTTATGCGGCAGAACTATTCAAGTTAAGATAGGGTCACATTTGTCAGAACCATACAAAACAGAAAATGGAACCCTGCAGGGTAGTGTAAGAAGTCCAACATTGTTTTTGGTTATGTTTAATGATATTTTTAAAGAGCTGTCTGATAGTTATGGTAAATCATTTTCTGCTGATGACTGAGCAGTTTGGGTAAGGGGGAGGAATGGTGACCATCTCGTTAAGAAGCTTCAAGAGGGGATAGATAAGGTGGAAAAGTGGGGAATGGAGTGGGGTTTTAGTTTTCTCAATCGAAAATCTAAAGTAGTGTTTTATACAAATAGGAAAATAGGGAAAAAGTTGTTCTTGTATGGGGAAGGGTTAGAAAGGGTGGAGAGCTTTTGTTTTTGATGGGAGAGGCGTGAGTTGATGGGAGAGGCGTGAGTTTCTCAAAATGGGCTCATTGAGTCAGCACGGATAAGATCTTGGAGAGGCTACGGTTGCTGTGAATACTCAGAATAAGATCTCTGACTGCAGACTGGATATATCTCGGAAGGACTAGCTCGGAATAACCTCTCTGGGTGCAAATTGGATGACATCTCGGGGAGGCACACTGCCGTGAGTTCTCAGAAATCGGCTCCTTGAGCACAAGAAATGGCAACATCACAGAACGCAAGTATGGCGAAGCTCGCGGCTCTCCAACGGGAGATTGAGAGACCAGTGTTGGACTGTAGAACTGCTTTGAAATTCATATGAGCTGTTCGCACTAAAGTAAAAAGCACCATCACTTCATGCGGATACCCCTTTGGTGCGAGCAGCAAGGCTGGAGCTGAACAACAACACCCTGATAACGACTGTGTTTAGTCTGTTCCTTCCCATTCCATGCAAGGCCACCAGGGTTGGCTGGAAGACTGTTTACTTAGCCTGGCGGGGCGAAGGACACTGTCTCAGCTGAACTCTGGACACACACACACACACACACACTTACACTGATATGCACACACTGATTCCCCCTCCCTTTCCAAATGCCTTCGATGCTTGTGCCCTACCGGGGAAGATGGCAGTCGACTGGACCAGCGCAGACATGCTGCAGGACCGGATGCGCTGTCTACACCGGCTCTCTCTTACCCTTTACACGCCCCTGTTGCTTGTCTTGTGTTTCTATGGTGTATTGATAGTCATGTGCTTTTTGTGCTGAGGTGTTTTTTCTGTTATCAAACTGTTCTCCCACTAGGAGCTCAGTTTGAGTGGAGTTTTTTTTCCTCCTCCTCTTACCTCATGTTATGTATTTTCGTTTTGTTTTTTTTCCTATCAGCCTACCTTTCTGATATGTCGCCCCAATGTGATGTTTGTGTAAAGTTGGTCAGAAGGTTCCTTTGTAAGTGCGCATGCGCCATTAGCGTGCTGCCTGCTGTAACTAATTTCCTTCGGGATTAATAAAGTATTCTGATTCTGATTTTTTGGGAGTAGTTTTTGATAGGAAGTTAACTTGGAAAACTCACATAGAGCACATTGTGGAGAAATGTAAATAGGTTCTTAATATCATGAGGTGTCTAGCAGGGTTGACATGGGGCACCAGTTTTGAAGCACTCAAAAGTATCTATGTCACATTAATTAGATAAATAGGGGCAGCGGTTAAAACTTGGTTAAAGAAACTGGATGCTATCCAAACTCGTGCACTGAGGATTTGTTTAGGGGGCGGTTAAAACACTGCCAGTATGTGCTCTTCAGTTGGAAGCTGGAGAAATGTGTCTGCATATTAGAAGGCAGCAGTTGATGACTAATTATTGGGTGAATTTGAAAGGTCACAACAACAATCATCCTGTTAAGAAGGTGTTGGAAAATTGTTGGGAGAGAGGTAAAGAATTTAAAAATAGCTTTGGATGGGTTGGGAATGAGAGGGCAAGAGCAGTTAAGGCATATGAAAAGAGATTTAGCCAGACAGTGTTGTGGCCTTTAAGGGGGATAATAAAACTAGAGGGAGACAGTTGTATAGGGTACAAAATACAGCAGAAGTTAAAAGAAATAAAGGAATGAACAGGTGGGAGGAGATTGTTATGTGTAGAATAAGTACAGGGCATTGTTACCTTAATGGCACTCTTTTTAGGATGGGGAAACATTTAATGGGGATACGTAATTGGTGTGGTGTTATGGAAACAATTGAGCATGTATTTATTAACTGCAGAAGGTATGGTAACCACAGGAGAATGATATGGGTTGGGGGGGGAGTCACGTTTAACAAGGTGGTTGACTGGCTAAGTAACACCAGAGGGTGGCAGTAATGCATCTTCGATGGATGCAAGCTGCTGTTAAACTGGAGGAAGAAGAAGCAGCACTATTGGGACTGTTGCTCAGAAGTGAACATGCAGTGTCCTCCTCTTCTGCCTTGCTTTTGAACTTTGTTTGCTAAACCTGTTTGCAGTTTTGCATTTTGTCTGTTAAACTCGGTATACTGTTGAACTTGGTTTTAGTAGAGCTTTGTGATGCCGGTCTGCCTTAGTTAACCCTTAGCTTTTAATCTTGACTTTTTTTTCCTTTTGTTAATTGTTTGCCCAGTGGTCTGCTGAACAACCCTGTCGGGTTTCTGTTTAAAGTTTGCAATAAAACCTTTAACTTTACTCAATTTTCCTGTGGGTCTTGTGTATGTTACTCTCCTCCTGTCACCTAGCAGAGGGGGTCGTAACAATTCGGTAAATAACATACCAGCTAGAGGTAGTGGACTGTGATCACACAATTACCCTGAGACATGCTGAACCATCTGCTTAAGGTTAACCTGCTGATGATGAACAACCTTGGAATCCAATGATAACTTTATTTATTTCACAGAGCAGTGGTGGCAGCTTCCTCAACACACTGAGGTGGATAGAAGGAAACCCAACTCCCGGACAAATTTTGATTGCACATTAATTAGCTCCTTATCTCCAATTTATAATGATCAACACAAACTTCAGCAGAGACAAGTCCCAGTTTAACATTACTATTGCCCAGCATGCCATGCAGTAGTGTCAGTTTGCAAATGTGCAATGATTCCTGCTCCAATCTCTTTCACTTTCACAGATTGCTGTGTGTCGTGACCTTTGACCTGCTAAAGAAAGTCCACTGTGGATTATTCATTGTTGTGTTTGATACCTAGAACTGTGAGGAAGAACGGTACACAGTTAATCAGGGTCCCCTCATTCTGAATTAGGAAAGCTCGGCAGGCCGGTTGGCGCCTTGTGGAGGGCCGCGGCCATGCATTGAGTATATGTGCTTGAAATGTGAACATTTTTCTGCTATAGTCAATGGACTAAACCAGAGAAGAAGAAAACCGACTTTACCATGAAGCTCCTCAGTGTGGATCAGTATAATATCAGTCTTATGTCTGCAGTTTAGTGTAAGCACAACTTTCACATCATATTCATCTCACCACAACTAAAACATGGTGACTGACCTCAGAGTTTCAAGTCCACATCCTGGACTCTCCAGAAAACCACACAGCTGCTTCACTCTTGAATCCTGCAGCTTGTTGTTCAACCTCAGGTCCAGCTCTCTCAGATGGGAGGGGTTGGACTTTAGTGCTGCTGCCAGATAATCACAGCTGATCTCTGATAGACCACAGCTCACCAATCTGTGTAAAGAATTAAAGTTTTAAGTTTATTAGACAAAGTCTGTGCTTGAAATCATTCAGTGTTTCATAATCAGTCCAGAGCTGAAGAACATTCAAAATGTCATAGTTTACAAAATGGAAACTCCAAACAGCCAACAGGAAGCAGCTTGAAAATAACACAAGAGAAAATAATTTTTCATATTAAACTTGTACATTTCTAACAGGAGTATTTTAAAGACAGTGTCACTGATGATCAACTTCTCTTCACTACAAGTTTGAGTAATAGATGCACGATAGACTGGACCATGTATGCATGCTTTCCAGCAAACTTTTATTATTACAGTTGCTGCTACATACAAATGGCTGCAGCTTTGCAGCTCGCAAACGCACACTAAAAGCAACAACAACAACACTCAGGACTCAGTACAGCCTTTAAATACTGGTGTGGGGTGATTGCTTATACCGCGTAGGTATACTGGCTCATTTGACAGATTTCTGCTTGCAAAGACACTTTGAAACTCTAATCGGTATGTTTCCTGTCATACTAGAAGGGATCAAACTCTAGAGCAGGGGTCCCCAATCCCAGTCCACGAGGGCCGGTGTCCCTGCAGGTTTTAGATCTCACCCTGGGTCAACACACCTGAATCACATGATTAGTTCATTACCAGGCCTCTGGAGAATTTCAAGACATGTTGAGAAGGTAATTTATCCATTTAAATCAGCTGTGATGGATCAAGGACACCTAAAACCTGCAGGGACACCGGCCCTCGTGGACTGGGATTGGGGATGCCTGCTCTAGACCTTTGTTCATTTGGTCAGTGCAGGATGCTTTTCCACCTGAAGAAAGACCAGCACCTTATTCAAGGCAGGGACATTAGCACTTCCATGGGAGAGCAACACTGCACAAACAGGCACAGCACAGCCACTGAAGTACAAGGACAAAGAGAAAGGCGAGTGAGAAGACTCTGGTGGTGTGGATGGACCCTTTAGGGGCTCCAAGACTGAGGAAGAAACCTCCATGCTAAGGATGCTGCAGTGATCTGGGGAACTCGGTCCATTCTGAGGCTGCACCATGACTTACAGACTTCGGCCAAATGAACATCTCGTGATCCAACAGTGCACAAGCTGTGAGCAATCAGCTGTTTAATCATATACACAGATTCTTTCATCAGCTGTAATGTGAATGTACTGATTGTCAAACATCTCCCTATCACCACTCCACTGTCAGCCTTTAAATAAACCCTGCTCAAGTCTGTGACTTCTTTTTGAAGTCGAAAGGAAAAACTGTTGTTCAGTCGTTTGGAAAGACTTTAAGCACTCAAAATTCTTCACATATGTCTTCAGACATTTCCCGAACAATTATGAACTAAAGAAATCAATCAAAGATCTGAAATATAAATAAAGATAAGAGCTGCAATTAGTGAAATCACCTTAGAGTTTCCAGTCGACAGTTTGGATTCTCCAGTCCAGCACACAGAAGCTTCACTGCTGAATCCTGCAGGGTGTTTCCGCTCATGTCCAGGTCTGTTAGATGGGAGGGGCTGGACAGAGATGGGGCGATAACTTCACAGTGAGTTTCTGAGAATTCCGAACTAGTCTGTCTTTGATTATAGAAAATAAAATGTGTTATTATAAAAGAAGAAAATCTGCATCATAAACACAGTATGAATGTATATGAAGACAAAAAGAGTGACATCATAATCTAATGAACATCTACTCTTCGCGTCTGTGCTTCAGCTTCTTACTGTGTTTGACAAGACACAATGATTCATTCTCTCTCAGACCTGCTGACTTTTAATAACTATCTTTGTTTAGTTTTAATCTGCAGATGAAGGAGGGAAGATGGCATCACATTAAGGGTTCCATAATGTCCAGTCTGTCAGTGAGATCTGATCTAGACTATTATCCAGATTTATAAAATAAGTCTCCATGAGCACTTGTTTATCCACATTGTTCTCAGATGTAATAATTAAGTTTGCCTATGTAATATCACATCATATTTATTTGTATAGCACATTTAAAGACCAAAGTATACAAATGAGGCAGGGGAAATGTAAACGGAACACACTGACATAAGACAGAGACCTTCAAAGTAAAACAGGAAACACATACACGTGATGACACAGACTCAGAGACCTACTACACTAAGGGGATACACCAAACAGAGGGAACACAACTAAACCCTGGGAAACCCAAAACAACAGTCATAAAAAACTATCAAAAGTGAAAGTACAGAGGTAAGTGACGGGA
>NW_024583335.1:0-15864 GCF_018398535.1 Haplochromis burtoni
GTGTGATTCTTCACAACATTGCCACAATTAGAGGAGAACACTGTCCTTCTGAACCAAACATCAGCAGTGATCCAAACCATGAACATCCTGACCCTCCCACGGACATACAAGATGGAAGTGCAGTCAGAGACACCATATGTCACAATCATTTCTTTTGACCCATCACCTCAACATGTTGAAAGAAGAATAAACAGATTTTGTGTTCAACTGGCTTTATTGGTCGCCTGTGTTTCCTGTACACAAAGTATTAAAAGATGTAAACCTCATAAAGTGTCTCTGTTGCTTCCTCCTCTGTAACAGCTGTCAATGTTTCTTCATTATTTTCCTGTGTAAAGAAATAAACAACATTGCTGTTCTACTGTAAACTCATATAATCTGTGGAGTATTACTCACAACTGCATGTTGGTCTGGCTCAACAGGAGGCTGCACCAGATGCAGTACACCACCACCATCAACTGATAGAATATGAGGTTTATACAGGTCACTTATAACTTACAAGGGACCAAATGGCAATTAACAAACATACCAATCACCTTACACTTCATTGTCATTATGCTCTCAAAGACAACCAAGACTGAGGGAAGGCAAAATCAGTAGGAAAATAACTTCACTACAAAATAATCCATTATGGTAAAGAGTTTATCAAATGAATGAGTAGCACTGCAAAGGTGACTGTGAAGACAGGATGTATGCACATCATGTATTATTTTGAATTTACCCCCTATGTAGGCACTTGTGTCTTGCAGGGTTATTGACTCAGAGGATGTCCCCGCAGAGATGCCTTCGGCCACAGGGCGCCCACTGTTTTGGCTGAGGGCCAACTGCTCAGCCTCTGTGAGTGGTGGTGGTGGAGGACCCCCACCTGTTTTTCGGGCCTCCGCTTTTTTTCTGTTGGCTATAACGGGTCACATTTGAGCATACAGAGTAAGCAAATATGTACTTGTAATGTGCTCAGATAATTTCAATAAGTGCTTACAGAAAGGAAATTAATGTAGCCTCTAACTGCAATTGATTTACATCGGACAAACAGACCAAGCACTATGGCTCATAATACAATTACACCTCACCTGTTTGGACTATATTTTTATATTTCATTTTTACTTGCTGCCAGGAACGTTTGGGGCCTGTTGGGTTGCACCTGCGCTCACATCACATCACAAAATAAAATGTATAAAATAACAAATAAAATAACATATGATAAAATAACGTGTTAAATGGGTGGAAATCCCTAGATCAATGTTTAAATTAACACTCACGCATTGACTCTGTCGGCTATGTTTTGCCATGCATGCTCCCTTTCTTTTGCAGCTGAGGCTGTGTTACTTTTTTTCTGCAAATTTGCATGTTATCGGCATATGCTGCCATCAGAATTTCGGCCTCAAGCGCTGTAAAATACATTGACCGCGCCTTCTTTCCCTCCGTCTCCATGGTGACTCGCTTAATCTGTGCTCCACTAATCAGGGCTTTATGTATCCTCGTGCGCGCGCTTAACTTGGGGTTAAAGCAACTCCGCGTTGATTGAACTAATTGTTATCAGCCTTTCTGAAACCGAATATTCCGAGTTGGACAGTTCGGGGTTACTCAACCCTGAGTATCGTTTTTCACTCTGAGTTTTCTAAACCGGCTTCCTGAAACAGCCCAGGGGCCTGTTCTTCGTACGTCGCTTACTACATCCAAGATCAAATGACACATCCAAGATCAAATCATCGCGCTAACCGTGAGCTCGCTAATCCGGTTCCCCGAACACACCTGCTGTTGACGATTACTACAGCTGGATGAAGTAATGTGCGATCACTGGGTGTCGTAAAAGGGGCTACGCATCGATAGCAGAAACAGTGATCGGCAACCTCTGATTGGTCGGCGAAAATGTCGAAGGGGCGTGCTCGGTATTTTCCGGCAGCAGAGCAAGAACTCATGAGTGCGGGATTTCAGGAGTTTCAGAGTTTAATTAAAACGCAAGGGAACACTGCAAAGGCTGCAAAAGCAAGGAGAGAGGGCTGGCAGAAAGTTGCTGACAAATCAAACTCGTAAGTAATGTAATAATAACAATAATAATGGAGTGGGTTTATATAGCGCTTTTCAAGGCACCCAAAGCGCATGACAATACCACTATTCAGTCACTTTATCATTTAGCCTATTTATAGATTTATTATATTACACTATATTATCCAATATTATATTACATTATATTATATTGTCATATATCCCCTTTCACATTAGAGCCACAACAGGACCCACTAGAACATGGGAACAAGTAAAAGTGAAATATAAGAATATTCTACAGAATGGTAATATTTATCACTTATATTGCTTTTCGTCTCTTGGAAAGAGACCCTGAAATAATCTGTTTGTTTGTTCATAACAGCAACCAAGAAAAGGGCAGAGCAAAAAAGACAGGTGGTGGTCCTGCACCCCCTCGTCAACAAGTTGGTTAAGTAAATAATACCCTCACGGGAATATCGATATCTCTCTATGAGCACACTGTCGCGCTGAGCTAAAGGATCCTGTCTGTCCCGCAATATACGCTGAATTCTGAGGACTCTCCTTATCAATCTTGCACCTTCCGCAATGGGTGGCTCGCGTATACGGACAGGACATGGCTGCGACAGGCTTCCCAAATCCACCTTCGCTTTTATAGCCGTGGTCTCTCATCTTGATTACACGAAGTAATTTACAATTACTACTCTGAAATATGAATTACATCTGTAATAATCACATACATGTAATAGAATGTTAATAGTACATTTCCCTTTTTTAGGAAATGACCTGTATGTATCTGTGTGACATCAATACAAGGATCAAGTGCTGCATTATCTTTAGTTACATTGATGTTATTTATTTATGGTGAAACAGTGGTGGAATATCGCTGTTGCTTTCGTATAAATGAAGCGGACATACCTGCGTGGCCGCGATCTAATCCTGTTTACATAAAGTAAACCTGCTCCCGAGCAGGTTTACGCTTACGGCTCTGTTGCTATGACAGCAAGTCCCGGATGAGCTTCGGGAACCGAACGATCCAAGATCACGCGAAATCGTCAACAATCTCATCCAGCTAACTCACTTAGCGCGGTACGAAGAACGGGCCCCTGGTCCACGGATTCTGCACAAATATGTAAACACAAAGCGCGGACCCACCGACGGATCAGAATCAGTGAGATGTCGCCTTTCTCACCCGACGGCACGGACACGGTCGGGGCTGAAAGCCGACAGCTCGCTGATTCTGATGTTTCGGCGGGTCCGCGCTTTGTGTTTACGCCCTTTTTGCGCTGATTCTAAAGCTGTTAGTTTTATCTCTCTCCAAACAATATTGACCGAACCAGCAGCAAAAGAAGATCCAAACTACGCTTCACATAAACATCGTCATGAATTCCCTCTGACTTTTGCTGTTTTGCTTCCACCAGGATAAAATCACACTTCATGCACAGCTCTCTCTCTCTCTCTCTCTGTACTTCAATAACAGTTTCCTGTCTAAAAATCTGTTTTCTGCATTATTCGCTTGCTTGTTACGCACAAGTCTACCGTTGTACAGCGCTCTCGGCTGTTTCCTTTTACTTACTTCCGAAAAGAAAACCTAATTTCTGCCGTTCAATACTGAACAAATTTAAACTTTTTAAAATTATACAAAATGCAAAACGCTTATGTGTCTCTAATAAAACCGCTGTAACTTCAGAGGTAATGTTCATAAGTTGATTAATGGTTTTCTTTCGTTTTTGATCTACTGCAGAATATTTTTATAAAATCCCAGGCCAGGAAAATCACCTTCATGTTTTTCTGTGTTTCATTTATATCAAACATCTGTTTTCCACTGCAGTTTAACAGTTTTCAGAGCAGAGCTGTTTAAATGCTCAACACTTACGAGGTAAGTGAAGGCCAGTCTGATCACTGTCCCTTGTTCCTGAGATCTCCATAGCCACCAGATCTCTTAATAGACCTCTCTGCATTGAATCATATCTGTTATTAACCTCTGTCTCTCTTCCACAGCATGTCTTTATCCTGTCTTCCTTCTCTCACCCCAACCGGTCGCAGCAGATGGCCGCCCCTCCCTGAGCCTGGTTCTGCCGGAGGTTTCTTCCTGTTAAAAGGGAGTTTTTCCTTCCCACTGTCGCCAAAGTGCTTGCTCATAGGGGGTCATATGATTGTTGGGTTTTTCTCTGTATCTATGAAGCGCCTTGAGGCGACTTTTGTTGTGATTTGGCGCTATATAAATAAAATTGAATTGAATTAATTGAATTGAATGTTAGCTTCAGATTGATAAAGGCTGCAGTAAGTTTCATGTGCAGTGAATTGTTTCAATCACAAGTGCAATCAGAAGTGTTGTTGTAAAGGTTACAGTTAGCAAACTCTGTCCTTAAAATGCAGGAAGAAAAATTACAAAATATGAGAAGAGTAAAAAGCGTCCATTATTGTGTTAATTTAAATATATAACTGTATGTGTGTAACTGAAGTGCAGATATGATAATGAGCTGTTCATCTACGTCACTGTAGCCTGAACCTTGGGCTCGAAGTACACATTTAGTTCCTCTAAATTGGACTTCTGTTTTTTCTTAAAAATATACAGTTTCTCATATTGAGGTCAGTACAGTACAGTTATAATCAGCTTTAATCCTGTAAAGTCCCAAAGCTGAGGCTTCTTCACATTCAACTGTGTCCATCACATCATGTGAATCAAGTCAGACTTCTCTACATGAAGAGATGGAGACAAAAGGTGAGGCTGAAAAGATGGAAGAAGACAAAGATGAAGGAGTGAGCAGGACGACCCTCGCTGCTGTCAAACACACTATTCAAGTCAGTTGTGGTGTGGTTGGCACTGGTGGCTGTTCTGTGCAGTTTACACTGAAGTCACTGTTTGTCCCAGTGAACGTGAACGTCATGAAGCCTGGCTGGTTGGAAGAGCTCTGGCTGTTGATGCAGGTCTGGTACTGGGACAGTCTGGTGTAGACTCCTGGAAAATTCAGCAAGGAGCAACCTCTCCCAGAACTGATAGTTCCCACCTGAATCCAGTGACCATTCTGTTTGCTCGCCATTGGACCTCTTGAAGTCTCCCTTAGATCATGTTTTCAGTGATTCTCCCACTCCATAGTCACAGTTACACTTCCTGTTTCCCTCAACAAGAACCTCCACCTCCATCAGGTTTTGTGGAGAAGGAAGGGGCACTGAAGGGGTAAAATAAATATATCAGTTTGTATGTATACATATACATATACATATAATATACATATATATATATATATATATATATATATATATATATTAGGGGTGCAACGATATTCGTATCGATATTGAACCGTTCGATACAGTGCTTTCGGTTCGGTACGCATATGTATCGAACAATACAACATTTGTAATTTATTTTATCAACTTTCCTTCTGACGATGCTGTCTGTGTTGAGCGCTCAGTGAATCTGCGTTCGACTACTCCGCCTAGGCTGCACTGTCGAGCGCAGATCCACTGAGCGCTCAACACAGACAGCATAGTCAGAAGGAAGAGCGCAGGGCAAGCTAGCGAGACAGAAGTTAAGCTCTCCTTGCAACATGGACCTCCCCACCTCATTCAGATCTGGCGTTTGGAATTATTTTGGTTTTCATGTGACGTATGACCCTGAAGGTAAGCGAGTCATGGACTAAAGTAAAACAGTATGTTGGATGTGCCATGCAATGCTCAATTACATGGTGGGAACTAGTGTGTTAGCGCAGTTAGCTCGTTAACGTGTTGGCCGTCTAGCCCCATGCACGGAGCGATCGGCGGTAGCTCGTTAACGGAGATTTGCCGTGTTGTGGCGTTAAGGTCATTTCAACGAGATTAACCTGAAAGCACTAGTGGGAACACAACGAATATGACTGCACATTTACATCATCCTAGTGCAAAGACAAAAACAACAAGCATGCTACTAACTTTAGCCGAGTCATTTAGACAGCTGTTAGCACATGATTCTCCTTATGCTGCTGAGAATATAGCCCAGAAGAAGCGGATAGTATAGCTTTTATTTTGGAAAGAGGCATTTCTCTGTAATAAACTCTCTTTTCCAAAGATGAGTGATTCCTCAATCAGATACAGGGCTTGCAATATCGCTAGCCCGACGTCCCGGAGCTAGCGATTTTTTCAGTCGGGCTACCAAAATCTATCTCTGCCCTGCCCGTCGGGCTATTGTAGGAAAAATATATGTCAATGCTTTTGCATTCTTTCAGAAATGTAGCTGGGTAATTATGTCATTGGCATCGGTGAGCCACTGTCAATATGTGACATATTGAAATCGCGTTTGAATTTGCGCTTGTTTTTTGCTTTCACTTTGCAATCGTGTGAACTGTGTATAGAGAGCGACAGCACTGATCTGTGAGTGATGATAATTTGTGCACCAATTCCTCTGACATCGTCTTATCAATCGTTAGCTTACTATGCAAACATGACAAGTGAAATCTCCCGCAGCAAGCTTAAACATGTGAGAGGTTGATCGCGCAGAGAATCGCTGAGCTTATGTGAGTGCGTGTAAAAGCAGCAATATATTTTAGTTCTGCTGAGCCAAATAAGACAGGTCAGGGTGAAGAAGTGACAGCCAAAGAAAAGCTTACCACAAAACGGAGAAGTTATGACAAATCAGACTATAAGGCAAAAAGAAAGTGCAGCTTTATGGTTTCATGGACAAAAGAATTTCTGTGGCTGCAATATGATGAGCTAAATAACCAGGGCTGCACATAAGTGGTCCGCAGGTGCGCATTCGCTGTCAAAATAAAAAACGCACAAGGGTTAGGGTTAAATTTAAAAACTGTACTTTTGAGTTAAAATATATATTTATAATTTTAATAAATGACAAATTAAAAAGGCATGAACATTTTTTTTGTATCGAAAAAATATCGAACCGTGACACCAAAGTATCGAACCGAACCGAACCGTGAATTTTGTGTATCGTTGCACCCCTAATATATATATATATATATATATATATATATATATGTGTATATATATGTATATATGTGTATATATATATGTTGATCACTTGTATATATATATATATATAATATATATATATTATATTATATATTAATATATATAATATAATATATATAAGTGTTATGTATATATATATCTAATATATAAATATATATATATATATATAATATATTATATGTATATATATTATATATATGAGTATATGTATATATATTTATTTATGTATATATATATATATATATATATATATGTATATGTATAGATATATATGTATATTTATATATATATGTGTATATGTATGTATGTATATGTATGTATCAGTTTGTAATAAATAACATGGACTGATTAAATGTACCTTCAAACAAAAGGAAAGCTGAACCAAACTTAAAATCAAAGTACAAGTGTGTAAACAAAGATGGGGAAACATGATGTGTTTCTCCGCTGGAGCTCTCTGCAGAACACAGTCACATGGTTAACTAGTGGAGTGCTTTGATCCCACTCTGTCGTCCTGTTGTGTTTTGTGGTTTGAGCATTTGAGATGAAGCACAACAGCTGTTGTTTAAACATCATATATGGAAAATAAACTTAGCTCAACACATAGACAGTAGATTGACACCAACATGTAGTAGATGTCTGATACCACTGGAGTGGAACCTGCCTCTCATCATATAACAGCTGGGATAAACTCCAGTGCCCCTGTGACCCTGATAAGGATAAGTGAAAGAGAATGAATAGAGAGATGGATGTAAGCACATCGCATCAGGCTCCCTCGTGTGGCCATTTAAACACACTGCAAGCAACATCCTCCATTAAAAGATAAAGCATGAAATGACAAGATGGGACTACACAGAATGATAACCAAACTGTTTATATTGTGTGGATACAATGTTTTAATGTCAAAGCATCCATTCAATGATAACAGAAAAAATGTACATGTTGCAATTTCAGAACTTTTCTGAGAATCATCTTTTTTTTTATTTCTTTTCTAACTCAGAAGATAATTTCAACCCAACTTTTTTAGTTTGTTCGCTTCTTGTAGACACTTTTCTTCTATTTTTTTATTCTGCTTTTTATGTGACTCCAGGACATATGAAATATTTTTATAATGAGAAATTGCTGTTACTCAATTTGAAGAAGCACTGACAAAAGGTATATATAAGCAATTGTGTGAAATGTCTAAAATGTTTTGTCTGTCATTATTTAAAGAATATGATGTTTGAAAACTTTATAAAATACTTTTGGTATTGTTTTGCTACTTCCATGCTTCTGCCCTCTGTTTCACACTAATCCGAAGAGGCATTTGGCTTGAAAGTTTATCATAATTTAAAAATGTTTTATAGAAACATTTCCCCACCATGGAGCCAATTCCTTTTGAAAGGGTAAAAGTGCGTTGACAAATTACTGGTAAGTAACATTTTAAGATTGAAAGATTCACAAAGACACATAAAAGTCTTTAAATCAATGCAGACAAAAATACAGATTTTGAACATATAAAGAACCATGTTTTGGGCGCATGCCCACGCAGCGACCGGCAGTGAGTGAGAGCTTGGCATCCTAAGTTTTTAAGTTTTTATCATTTCTTTTCGGTTCTATTGCTGGCATGTGTTTTGGTTGAAAGAAGTGACAGTTTCTTACAAAGTGACACACGCTCCACAATAGTGAGAACGTCATGGATTCTTTCTTCTTCATTGTGGTTGGATTTCTACTGTGCTGGCTTGTTTCCAATGAGGTGGGCGAGGCCGTGAGTCAGCTGAGGATTGTTTATTCCCGCGACGAACTGTTACAACTTAACTTACCGTATGACGGTAAGGACCTCACCTCATGTATGCCGGATTTTATACATAAAGACTTTAACAGAACGAGTGAGAAGAGGAAGAGGAAAAGAGGGAGACGTGGAGGTGTTAAATTGCGCATGAGGAGACAACAGGTCAGTCGGTTTCCCCTGCCGTCTGTTATCCTTGGAAATGTTCAGTCTCTTAGGAACAAGCTGGATGAACTCCAGGGAAACGTCAGGTTCCAGAAAGACTTCAGGGACAGCTGTGTAATGGCTTTTTCCGAGACATGGCTGACGGAGCTGGATCAGGACGCCGATTTTTCAATTGACGGTTTTGGAGCTCCCTTTCGCCGGGATCGGGATGCACGGGTAACAGGGAAATCTCAAGGAGGGGGAGTATGCTTGTATGTGAACAAACGTTACTGTAGCGCTGTGACTGTTAGAGAGTGTATTTGTACACCAGATGTTGAACTTTTATCCGTGTCACTGCGCCCTTTTTATCTCCCCCGTGAGTTTCCACAACTTTTTATTACCGTAGTTTACATTCACCCGAAGGCTCACCCCGCCTCCACTTGCAGCATCATTTCAGATGTAGTACAGAAGCTGCAGGCGCTTTCTCCTGATGCACCAAACTTTATAATGGGGGACTTTAACCATGTCTCCCTTAAATCAACTTTGGGCAATCTGTATCAATATGTATCCTGTCCTACCAGACGGGATAAAATGTTGGACCTTTGTTACGGATCGGTGAAGAATGCTTATAAATCCCTCCCGCTTCCTCCTCTGGGATCTTCTGACCATAACTGTGTGCATCTTCTGCCCATCTATAAAACTGTCTTAAAACGAGAGAAGACAAAGACTAAGGATGTTGACATATGGTCAGAAGAATCTGTGCTTACCTTGCAGGAATGTTTTAAGTGTACAGATTGGGAAGTTTTTATTCAGTCTTGTGGAGATGATCTCGACGCTTTGGTGGATGTTACTAGCTCTTATGCAGTATTTTGTAAAGACATGATTATACCCCGTAAGCGCGTTAAAGTCTACGCTAACAATAAGCCATGGGTCACTAAAAGCGTCAAATCCTGTTTAAGGAAAAAGAGACAGGCCTTTAAAGAGGGGGCTGTTACCGATTTTCAGACAGCCACCAAGGAAATGAAAATCGAGATCTTGAAAGCAAAACAGAGCTACAAAAACCTTCTTGAAAGCAAATTTGCTGCAAAAAATTTTGGGTCTGCCTGGACTTGTATGAAAACCATAGCAGGGTTTCAAAATCCCCAGAGCAGCAGTCAGGTCATTTTAGATGGTTTTAATTCAGACAGAGATTTTGCAAATGCTTTAAACATGTTTTATGCTCGTTTTAGTTCTTCTGATTTTAGCGAGGATATTTTGGAACTGAAACAGAAACTGAGAGATACTCAGCACTTTATCATTGAACTCAGCGATGTTAAAAAGGCCTTTCATACAGTCAATGTGAACAAGAGCCAGGGTCCTGATAATATTAGTGGCCGCCTAATTAAATCTTGTGCTGATGAACTCAGTCCTATATTTCAGGTTATTTTTAACAAATCCTTGCAAACACAACATGTGCCCTCTCTTTGGAAAGAAGCAGTCGTGGTTCCTGTCCCTAAATCTAGTCGTCCAAAAATTCTAAACGACTTCAGGCCTGTTGCCCTCACTTCAGTTGTAATGAAAGTCTTTGAAAAAATCATCAGAAATGTGATTATGAAAGAGACTGAAGGTCAGCTGGATCCAATGCAGTTTGCATATAGGCCCAACAGAGGAGTGGAGGACGCACTTTTGACTTTACTAAATCTAATTCTTAAACATGTAGAGAGTAAAGGGACTTTTGCAAGACTTCTTTTCATTGATTTTTCTTCGGCTTTTAATACAATACAGCCCCATATTTTAATTAAAAGACTTTTAGAACAGTTTGAAATCAGGAAAAACCTGGTGGGCTGGATTTTAGATTTTTTAACTGACAGGTCACAAAGAGTGAGAATAAATGGGGTTCTGTCTGACCCAGTGTTCTCCTCCACAGGTTCTCCTCAAGGGTGCGTCCTATCGCCCTTATTATTCACTCTCTATACAAATATGTGTCAGGGCAGACATGAAAACAGGGTCATTATTAAATATGCAGATGACTCTGTTATTGTCAGCTTACTGAAAGAGGGTGAAATTAACCACGGTCCAGTCATTGATGACTTTGTTCAGTGGTGTGAGGAGTCTTATCTCCAGCTGAACATATCTAAAACAAAAGATATGGTGATTGATTTTAGGAAACAACAAAATGGGCACGGAGTCACTTTAATTAAAGGTCAGAAAATAGAGCAAGTACAATCATATAAATATCTTGGGACCATAATAAATGAAAAACTGAACTTTGATCAAAATTGCAAATCAGTTTGTAAAAAGGGTCACCAGCACCTTTATTGCCTTAGGAAACTTGTTCATTTCCACATTGACCAAAAAATTTTAACTTTGTTTTCTCGTTCTTTTATTGAGTCTGTTTTATCCTTTTGTTTGGTGGCATGGTTCGGTCAGACCTCTGTCACAGAGAAAAACTCTCTAAATCAGATAGTGAGATGGTCCAGTCGTCTGATAGGTGAGCCACAGTCTTGTTTAGCCTCCCTGTACTCTAAGCAGGTACAGAGGATGGCTTTATCAATCCTTAAAAATGGTTCCCATCCTCTAAGGGGTGAATTTCAGCTTCTTCCCTCAGGACGGAGGTTTCTATTTCCGAGATGCAGGACAAAGCGTTATAAAAATAGCTTTGTCCCCGTTGCTGTCACTGAATTAAATAAGAACTGTTTTTGATTCGAAATATTAAAATTACTATATATGTGCCACAGTGAGCTTTATATATTTACTAGGTATGTGTGGGGTTTTTTTTTGTTTGTTTTTAAAGGGATGCCAAATGCTGTCATTTTTCTGTAAAGCAAATTTACCTTGTCTTTGGGTATAAATAAAGTTACCTTACCTTACCTTCCTCGTGAAGCGTTGTAGTTTGTCATTGACTTCATCTCAACTTTTTACCACACAGACAAGGAACTGCTGTGATGCTTCACTTCCCATTTATTATCAACCAAATATTGTTTAATGGTGACTTTTCAAAATGAACTCAAACAAATACAAAGAAAAATTAATTTGTATTTTCCAACATCAAAATAACAAATGAAAAAAGAATATGTATCGAAACATAATAGCGAAAAGTAATGAAAGAAATGCAAATTAAACTAAATGCATGAAGTCTGTCATTGAACACTGTGTGACCCAGGACCACGACACAGTCTTTATGAAAGAAAGGAAAATTTGCACTTTTGAACTTATGTTGAAAAATGTGGTAACTTCATGTTTAGACTTACTGAATGAAACTCGAGTGAGTTTTAAAAACATGCAGGAAGTTTAAAATCGAAAATAAATTCCATTTTTAAAGATCAACAAAAATCAAAAACTGTAAAACTGACAATCTCTGAGTACATCACAACCCCATTAGTTTCATCTTCAGACGCAGAAACATTTTCTGTTATTACTAACTACTGAAATCCTGTTTAGAATTTATTGATTTTATCAACCACAAGTTAAGAGCTAACCAATCATATTCATATATATAAATGCATAAAATATTGCCCTTATGCTGAAGGATTCTCTAACCTGAATAACTGACCTCCATTTGCTCCACAGGAGCAGGAGCCTCCTGCTTTATGTTGAGTACGTCTGTCAGTAACTTGTTTTCCTTTGCCTCCTCCTCAACTCTTTTCAACAGTTCCTCATTTCCACTGTTCTTTAGATTACTCACAAACCTTTCAAATATCATAGTCAGCGGATGGGCATACTCAATTACACTTTCGACTTGTTTTATAAAACCATAGGTATATCCTGCAGTGTGCAAACCAAAAACTTTGCCAAGTCCATTAAACACTGGAGAGCCAGAGGCACCGTGATACATGAAAGTGTTGTAGGTCCCTACTTTTCCTGCTTTATGTCCACCCTGCAATATGTTTTCAATGCCTTGCTTTCTGACATGATCACTGAGCGAGTTTATGATAAATGGGTGTTTGTGCTGACTCAAATGTTCATCTATAGCCTGCCCTCTCTTCTCTATCTCAATGATAAATGTAGGATCCATTTCTTTTACTTGCCCTGCTGGATGTCCAATGATGCAGGCTTCACCATTGGCAGGCAGTGGACCAAACTTGCTGAGCAGCCCTGGTGGGACCATTATCTTCTGTGCTGTCTTTTGCTGGTTTGGTTTTGAGCCTTCAGGGTTGAGCTCCAGAACTGCATAATCTAGTTCAGCATCAAAGTCAATGAATGTATTCTTTGCTCTAAAGTAGTGGGAATTTTTTTCTGGCTCAGGCTCCTCATAATCAAAAATAGCAAACACTTCTACATCGTGCTGCAGCTCCTTTCCTTCAACGTAACCTTCAAATAAATGTGCGCTAGTCAGGATGAAAGTATCAAACAGCACAAAGCCTGTTCCCATAGAAACATCCTTAATAACGAGTTTGCAAACTGACTTTCCCAGTTCTAGCAGCTTCCTGACTCTGTGAACTTGGCTGAAGGACTGCTGGATCTTTCCAAAGTTTTCCTTCCTGAGATTCAGTGCTTCCTGGAAAGAATCACCAGGGAATCTTCTCTCCATCAATCGTTTCAGATCTGGAAACTGCTCACGCAGTAGTTCATAAATCTTGTCTCTATCAACATCACTGCTGGTTTCTATCACTGTTTTTACACAGATTCCCTCCTGTCGTGTTAAATCGATAATCTCTGACTCTGATCTGCTTTCACATTTACTTTGAGAATTATTTGATGGGCTTTCTTGCAGCTTTTCATTTTTTATTTTTTTTTTATCTTTTGGAAGGCGTATCTTGAATTGTTTCTGGTGTAGGTTTTTTACCTTTTGTGTGCATACAGTGAGGTGGTCTGGGTTATTATTGTCAGACAGCTTAAAGCTGCCAAGGTCATCAATGAAGCGACCGTCTCTCTTCAGAGCCTCAGCCACAGTTATTCCCTTTTCTCCATAAACACAGAGGTTCTTGAAATGTTTTACATGATTATTTTTAAAAAGTTTCTTTTTTTTAGTGTGTAGCCCACCAACTGTGTCTATATAGAAGACAGAATAGTGCCCTTTTGGATGCACTATTTTGGAATGTTGGACTTTACCTTCAACTTTTTCTGCTCTACGTGATATGATCAGACACTCACCATCATCAATACAAGAACAGGGGAAATGTGTTGCAACACTTGACTTCTTATCCTCTTTACCTAACTGAATGATAATGTTCTCATCTGCATACGTAATGTTCTCATTGCATTCCTCATTTGATTTTATGGCTTCTAGAACTGTGCGAAGCTGATCACACTGAACAGTGTATTCATTACTATTTTGACCAAATTTCACTGTGAATTCATGTGAGTGTTGGACCTAGAGGAAATTAAAGAGATGGTTAGAAACAGAGTGGTGCTTAAAAAGCAAGGCAGAGCAGAATACTCATGTAATGTAACAGGATATACTTACAATGAAATCACTGTCATTTTCTTTCTTCACACATCGTGTAAATCCCTGCACAAATGACAGATATTAAGGTGAAATATAAATGAGGTGAAATGTCTCAAAAAGGTCCAGACGCTTTTCTTTCCAAAGCTCCTTAGACTACGATGACCTGGATGACTGATAAGCTACACGGACATCTCAAAAACTTACAAGCATATTTATTACTCAATTAGCTATTTTCACATCGACATAAGACCTCACCTGAGGGGATTTAGGTCCCTCTGGCTGCATGGTTGCTCTGCTGCTGCTGCCACTGGGACTGTCCTGATGAAAAACAAAAGCAAAAAAAGAAAAGCACAGATAAAGTTATTTGGCTAATAGATGCAGAG
The DNA here is from genome assembly GCF_018398535.1 of Haplochromis burtoni. Lineage (NCBI taxonomy): Eukaryota > Metazoa > Chordata > Actinopteri > Cichliformes > Cichlidae > Haplochromis > Haplochromis burtoni. The sequence continues at coordinate 14,603 of NW_024583335.1, forward strand.
TATAAATGGGGAAGCAATAACACTGCAGCATTGTTAGCTTTTACTTACCCTTTGCTTAGCAAAAAAGTCCCTAATATCACCTGTGTTCTTTGGTCGTTTGGGAGGTATTTTCTCCTGAAATCATGACCATAAAAGCAGAGTATGTCAAGTGCTTGTTCTTAATGGGGGGAGTAAGTCTCTTTTTTTCTACTCTATTCTTCAAGGAGTGATGAGTTCAGAAAAATAATTCATATCTAAAAATATCCAGAAATGAAAAATGTTGAAAATGCCTGTTGACACATATCATGAGCAAATACTTAGAAAATGTCACAATACAATCAAACTCAGTTGAAGCAATTAACCTTGGATGTCTTGTGGGTTTCTCCAACTTTCTCCAAGCTCAGGCTTGGCTGCTTTTGGAAAATACACTACACAAGTAGCAACAAATTGCCCGCCAAAAGTCAAAGCTATGTCACACTTCTAGTTACTCTTGAGCCATGCCTCTAAACTAATCAATATAGAGCCCTGCCCAGCAGCTTAATATGGTTGCTTAGAAGGACTTACACGAAAATAGGTACCTTTTTGTTTCTCCCAAAAAGGCCTAACAGGAACATTTCTTGCTCTAGGAAACCAAAATATGGCATCTTCATACTCATTTTTGCAAGTGTTGGATTTTATTTTTTAAGACACTAGATGTAGCCTGTCTGTATATTGGTATTTTATACTCCGACAGGTATAATTTCAAAATTACAAGCAGAAAAAACCTGGACAAGCTGGCTCATTGGTTTTTCCTGTGATTAGCATGTTTTAGCATGTTAAGACAAGACTGGTCTAATAACTTTATGTATACAGATGTCCCTGGTGAGTGTGTTTGGTGGAAGTAAAACAAACGACTGAAGGAAGCTCTTTGTTCTTTAACGTCTCAATGGTTTGGTTTAAAAAAAAAAAAAGAATGCCCCAGTCAGTTATTATCGTGAATAGCCATGCAGATAGCTTCGGTTTACTGGCAAAGGCCAAGAAGATTTTTATAACAAAATTGTCTTCCTTTACTCCTCTTTGCATCAAACAGACAACTTTCAGCTTACACTGAAGCAGACAACGGGTGGATCTGTAAAATCTGACAAAGCTTGGGGAATTGGTGTGTCCGCAGTTATCAACTATTAATGACTTACACATGTGTGATCTGTGATTGTTTGAATATGAAATTTCGGCGGGTAATGAACAATGACTCACTGCTCGCTTCCACGTGGAAAGGAAGTAATTAAAAGTGGGAAAAACCTGGT